>NC_092175.1:27777899-28077899 GCF_045791955.1 Oncorhynchus clarkii lewisi | reverse complement strand
TTATACCATTTGAATCTAACAGTGAACAAAGCTTGTAGCAACTGGTGCATCAGTCAATTACTGTAAGGACTTACCCCAACGTCATCAACAGCAACTGTCTTTTCCTTTTTCTGCTTTTTCTTAGCGTTCACTTGAAAGGAAAAAAACAAATAATATTACTTGCCAGCAACAAACATGTTTTGTTCCCTGACGTTTCCATACTGGATGATTCCCCTTAGTTTTCAACAGAAGTGCATTGTCGAGAAGAAACTTGTACATAATGTATGCACTTCGTTGGATGTATACCCATGCACATCCCGTAAATACGACTAATACAACTAAACCCAATCGGAGGGTTGAGTTTACCCGGCTAATTGATAGATAGCTAATAACTGTCTCACCAGCATACCAACACTCGATTTGGCAACGCGCTCCCACGTGGCAGACACGACGGGCACGTGGTACTTTGTGTGAATGTGCCTTCACGGGTAAATTTTACCCAATTATGTACGGTGTCCGCAGTTACAGAACCGTGTATAACGACACATATACAACTCAGATATTGCAAGTAAGCAAGTTAACTTAGTCGTTAATTAATATTAATGAATTAGCGGTACAGTTTCAGACCACGTGGCCGCCATGCTTTCAGCGTCTGGATGAAACCTTTAGTTGCGTGTGATTATTAACAAAATGGCGTAACGCTAGCTAGCATAAAGTTCCGAGGCTGCCGTTGAGCACGACTGTTACACAACATCGTGTACAACATCGTGTACTTAGTCATTAGTTACTTGCCACCTAGATGTGTACAGTAGCCAACTAACGGTTACCTATGACGACTTAGTGGTTAAAGTTAGCTAGGCATCTTACCATCAGAATTCAGCACTATTGCAATTCCATGATCCGGGAGTATGCGCATGTAACTTAAACTAGATAGATCAATTAATATACTGCTATAAGTGTAGCTAGTTTGATAACCACATGGTTTACGATGGGTCATGCGAAGTTAATGGGAACGTGGCCGCCTGTTTGATCATGCCTCAATGTTGGGTGCAGTGCTGCTAGTAGTATTTCACAATTTCCTAGTAAATAAACATATACAACAAAGACCTAAAATTCCACAGCAGTTGTAGCTAGCTACTTTGAAATAAGATTGTACTGTTAGACTGCGCAAGGGCTACTTACTTTGTACGTCCGCCATCTTCGGTCTGCTGTGCAACTGACTTGAGACAACGTGTGTGTTCAATGGGATCCCGGATGGCACGGAACGTGCTCAGTACGCATGACTTTTAAAGAAAAGGCCCTAGCGCCTCACCAAGCCTCGCGATAGTTCATTCCAAATCCAACCAAACGAGAAAAAGTAGGTCGAACAGTGAGCGTCGCTTCAACAAATATGGTAGTATGTGTAATTCTATGCGCGCGAGAGACGACATAAAATAAATGTTCTGTTAACATGCTACCTTTATATATACACACACGGTCTATGCATGACAATCAGACCAAATAACTAATCTGGGGCGCGTTCAGCAGGATTTGACGTTTTGGAACGTTCAACTTCTGATAGCCTAATTCAATGTAGATCAAACATGCCTCTCTGACATGTAGACTAAGGAATCACATCGGCTCTATTCATGGGTTTGCTGTCTGCGACGTTCGAGAACATTTTGCCAAGTTAACATGGCTCTGTACTTTCCTTTTAATGCTGGATATGGCTTCATCAGAGATATGTATAACCAACTCCCTTGTTTTGTCTGGGCATGACAAAAAAAATTGTTAAGTCACCCAATATAAATCAGGAAAAAAGGTGCTGAAAAATCACACAATTTATTTCATTAAGTAAACAAGGCAACATTTCCTAATACATTCATAAACAAATGACTAGCAAAAGTACTTCAGAAATACTAGAAACTAATCCCTAAAACAAAGCCAAAAATGTAGTTAAACACCTCAATATGTTAAGTTCCAGTTCAAAAGATGATTGTTGTGACAAGAGCATAATGCATGTCAACAAATCTTAAATCCCAAACAGATCACAGTCCATTTCCTTGACTTCAACAAGTCTAACAATATCTCATGTAAAATATTTCTGGGTGGAGAATATTTCTAAAGTACAGTACAATTTAGTTCCGCATTAACAATATATAACTGCATTCATGCAGTGGAAATACTTGATTTCACGCAGTAAATGCTCATACAAAAACAATTTGATTCTACAAGACTTTTCGATCTCCTTAAACATGTATGACTGATTGGGTGATGGTGCTTTATTTCTAAAGGACTTTGGTGTTGGCTGGAAAGGTTGAAGACTCAGGGTGGCTCTTCACTTAGGCGTGCAGACCCAAGGAGCGGGCAGTGTTCAGGAAGTCGTCTCTGGTCAGGTAGCAGCCACACAGTTGCCGCAGGCCTGTGAAGGACTCCCGGCCATGCAGGACGCGCCAGTTATCAATGAAGAAAACCTTACAGAAAGAGGGAACATATTTTTTGTTTAAGATTTTGTAAGACTGCACCCATCACCTACAGCTTAATCCTGGTTTACAGTTAAGTGTGGGATGCCCCCCCAATGTCAACATCTAGCTCAACTGATCAAGTAGTACTAAATCCTTTGTCTCGATCAATGAAAAGGCAACTATTTTTCCTTACCTTTCCAGGCTTCAGTTTGATCCACAATTCATTCTCCGGCTTCCTCAGCTCTGTGGTCAACTCTCTGTGAGCCACATACCATCGCTTGACAATGTCATGGGGGATTGTGTTTATGACTGCACGGTCGTAGTTATTGTATCTGTAAGACACGCGACCAAACAGAAGGTGATACCATATTAATACTCAATATCAGATCATATAATTCATAACATTGATCTCAAAGGAGCTGGAATAACACAAGTTTCGCTGCGTATGAGCGCCAGATCCTGAGCCTTCTAAGAACCTTCCAAAGTGAGTTAATTTGTATTGATGGGTGTATAATTTTTCAAACGCATACAACATTGTAAGTTAATAGGTAACCAAGGCTGGTAAATGTAAGGTTGTACGGCCAATGACGTTGGAAGATATGTTTAAAGCAAGACATTCAGGGAGACATACACATCTCAAATTACAACAGACTGGTCATACCGGATCATGTACACCTCATTGTTCCAGGGATACACGTTGAGCACAGGGCCAATGCCGATCATGTGGTTATGGTGGTCGCTGACATTTTCAATGTACTCGTGCTTGATAGGAACCTGTGCTAGCAGCTCAAAGTTCTCAGGCGTCTTCTTGAGCACTTTGTCAGCAGAATAGAATCCATCTACAAGTAGTGTTCTTCCTCCTGTTCCCTCATGCCTAAGGCAATGGAACACTTGGATCCTGCAAGTCAAAGTCAATTGCATCAAAGTAAGTCACATGTTATTATGAAATGCCCAGTAGGTGGCTATTGCACTGTCATTTGATGGGAGGCCAAGGGAGAGCTTAGTTTCATGTTGTACTATAGCTTATTTTATCAAGATGTCTGTGGCATAGCAATGTGCGTCTGGCTTGTGTCTTATCAGTTGAAGAGATTCTCCGGTACTTTTGTATACTTTTTAGCCAGTAGTTCAGAAAGTAGCGCTCACAAGCCAAAAGTGGTCCCAGAAAATGGCCTACCATATCACATATGTGCACCACATCATTGCTCTCGCTCTGCTGTGTGTGCGTGCGTCTTTCTAGCGGTCACTCAAATGGCGAAGGGCTAAATCTCATTGGCTAGAACTCAAATCTCTAGTAGCTGGCCCACATGGGGGAAAAAAGCAGGGAAAATGACATCCAGAAAACAGTCCCTTTCAAACTAGGGATTTCGTGGCTAATTGAGATAAGACAGTAATGTATATATGAACTCCACATTGACACATTCAGCCCAAAGTGGGAGGTTTTAAAAATACATTCAAGTCGCCAAAGCTCTGGAGCATGTCTTTAAAAAGCTAATGCTGGATCTGTTGTTATAACTGTACATTTTTGTAACATCACTGTAATAGCCTA
Organism: Oncorhynchus clarkii lewisi; assembly: GCF_045791955.1. NCBI lineage: Eukaryota > Metazoa > Chordata > Actinopteri > Salmoniformes > Salmonidae > Oncorhynchus > Oncorhynchus clarkii. The sequence goes on along the minus strand of NC_092175.1, from coordinate 28,073,930 downwards.
ACACAATAACCTATACACTGCCTTCAGAAAGTATTCAGACCCTTTGACGTTTTCCAGGTTACAGCCTCATTTTAAAATAGATTAAATTGTCCCCCCCCTCCCCAGCTACTTTCAGGTCTCTCCAGAGATGTTAGATCGGGTTCAAGTCGGGGCTCTGGCTTGGCCACTCATGGATATTCAGAGATTTGTCCTGAAACCATTCCTAAGTTGTCTTGGTTGTGTGCTTAGTGTCGTTGTCCTGCTGGAAGGTGAACCTTCGCCCCAGTCTGAAGTCCTGAGCAGGTTGTCATCAAGGATCTCTCTGTACTTTGCTCCATTCACCTTTCCCTTGATCCTGATGAGTTTCACTGTCCCTGAAAAACACCCCCACAGCATGATGCTGCCACCGCCATGCTTCACCATGGGGATGGTGCCAAGTTTCCTCCAGATGTGAAACTTGGCATTCAGGCCAAAGAGTGGAATCTTGGTTTCATCAGACCAGAGAATCTTGTTTCTCAAACTCCAAGCGGACTGTCATGTACCTTTTACTGAGGAGTGGCTTCTGTCTGGCCACTCTATCATAAAGGTCTAATTGGTGGAGTGCTGCAGAGATGGTTGTCCTTCTGGAAGGTTCTCCCATCTCCACAGAGGAACTCTAGAGCTCGGTCAGTGACCATCGGGTTCTTGGTCACCTCCCTGACCAAGGGCCTTCTCCTCCGATTGCTCAATTTGGCCGAGCAGCCAGCTCTGGGAAGAGTCTTGGTGGTTCCAAACTTCTTCCATTTAAGAATAATGGAGGCCACTATTCTTGGGGACTTCAAAGCTGCAGAAGTGTTTTGTGACCCTTCCCCAGATCTGTGCCTCGCCACAATCCTGTCTCGGAGCTCTACGGACAATTCCTTCTACCTCGTGGCTTTGTTTTTGCTCTGACATGAACTGTCAACTGTGGGACCTTATATAGACAGGTGTGTGCCTTTCCAAATCATGTCCAATCAATTAAATTTACCCCAGATGGACTCCAATCAAGTTGTAGAAACATCTTAAAGATTATCAAATGGAAACAGGATGCACATGAGCTCAATTTTGCATCTCATAGCAAAGGGTCTGAATACTTATGTAAATAAGGTAGGTTTTTTATTTTTAATACATGTCTTTATTTGAGGAATCTCAACCTAACCAATAGACAGATGTGTACTGCCTTGCTACTTTGACCTGACATGATTACTCCAATACAGTTCAAATAACACCCATCTATGTGTGAACATCTAAATACATACCCACATGGCTCTTGGAAGTATGAGGTGTCTGTATGACGGTCCAGTGCCAGTTTGGTGTAGGCAGTGTCTCCTCGGGAGAAATCGGATGTGAAGTTCCACATCTTACCATACATAGTCTCCCTAGTAGGAAACAAAAATGAAAGTCAAAAGTGATACCTAAAACATTATACAGTACAATAACAATTCAAACAAGATTATAATGGCAACTGTGATCCAAATAGTGAGTGATATTTTGTTTCTTTGGGGTGTCAGGAGGGCGGCAATTACTTCTGATAACCAAATATACTCACTGGACTAGAATAAGAAAATGCCCTCATCTGGCAACCACGAGCAATGCATTTCTTATAACACGCTGCTTCCTCCCTCCCTTCCATTCACCCCAAAGTAGAGTCCAGTACAAAGAGGGATTAGTGCGCTTGCTCAGGCGTTTGAAACTTCAAAACCACACCACCTGCAGAGTCCTTAATGAACAGACCTGGTGGATTAATGAGGGCAAAGTACCTCTCCTTTCTCACTACACTGGCAGAGGAGACACTGTCAAAATGCAACAATGCCCATTCCTTTGACAATTCTACCCTCCATTCCAACTGCAGAGAGAAGTCTGTTGTGCATGTTAACTTGACAAACGTATCAAAGTTGATGTTAAGGAAACCAAAACCTTCTCTGTAGCACTGTTACTTTGCAAAACAAAGAGTGTAAACAAGCCAACCCTGAGAAATATCAAGCTTCTTTAAAGCCAAAAATAGATATCTGGGGTGTTTATTCTCAATCCTTATTAAATAATCCCCCACTCTAAAACCATGCATCTTTTGAATGCATTGTGGTGGGTGGTATGCCATTACCTTTAAGCCCCCTCAACCCCACTTCTCATTCCCTACCCCAGGCAATCACAGAGGGGCTTACTATACCTGATGAGGCTGACCCTCTGGGTAAGAGTCTCTGTGGCCTCAACAGTCGGCGGGACGCCCTCCACAAAAGCAATGCCGTACAGCAGAAAGCGCCCAAGGAACTTTTTCAGTTCATCATCACAGCTCATAAACTTGTCCCAGTTAGCAGAGGGCACCTTGGCACTGGTATAGATGTCAGAGTTCCAGATGATGTGTGGCTGCATGGCACTCTGATTCTGTCCCTCATAGCTGTTCTGAGCAAGCCAGCTCAGGTTGTACCTTGTCACATGACCATCAGGCCCTGAGGTAAACAAAAATACAATTCCATCTATTATAGATTCAATAACTGTTAAAAAAGAATGGATGAGTAACAATAGGTGCATAGATCACAGTTAGGATTGCGGTTCACCATTGAAAATGATCAAATGATAGGCTTAACTACTGGCATGGATTTAGAGTTCTTGACAACATCAAACTGACCTAGATTCAGTACCTCACTGAGTAAGTGAGAACGGTTACAGTTTAACCAATGCCTTGTGAAAAGATGTACCATTGTACAAACATGTAATTCAAATAAAGCATATGGCAGCAATATCAGCAGTACATTACAACCTTTTTTGAAGAGTCAAAGGTCTCCCCAAAATATGCTTGTTTTTAAGAAGTTAACTATCTCAGGTTTGGCAGTGGAGAAGATCATTTTTAGGCTAGGCTACTCCATAATGTGGGCTTCCAACAGGGTCTAAAAGGGAAAAGAACAAGCTCAATTCTTCACTTTGGTTCCAAAGAAAACTGTTTCTCATGTGAAAACCACCTGTAGTTATTCATTTGGAGAATTATTATTATTATTATTATTTTTTTAATCAAAACAAAGAAAGCCACCTACTGTATGTGATGTGAGAAACTGGGTAGAGAATATTTTCCATCCCTCAGTTGGGAAAATACATCTTCAAACCAAGACTTACATGTGAGGAAGATATTCTCATCATCCACCCTGGTGTTGGCAGGACGTATGTTTAGCTCCACATTTGCTGTATCCAGGTTCCTCTGGTTGGTCTTGCTGTTGAAGCAGGAGGCAGAGTGGCAATGATCCCGTAGCCACACATAGGCAAAATGCATAACAAGCCCTCCATAGCTGAGCTCTGCCAAATCAAAATGTCAGATTTACAAGTACATATTAGCCTATAATGTAAAAACTGGCCAATTCAAGTGTGAAGTGCCAGTTCCAGACTAGGATTTAATATGTAAAATATATATACACAAACACACAATAATGATACATTACGATGTCAAAGACTATAGGAGGGTATATTAAAAACAAGAAAAGAAAGAGGAAGGCTGTTGGTATCTGGCACTGTGGGTCCTGCATGAAGACTGTTGCTGTGGGCGCCTGGACATACAACACGACGTCTGCAGTCACAGTGAAGTCGGCCATCAGGACACTGAAGGAGCTGAAAGACCAGCAGACTGTTACTGGAGGATCAGACTCTCACTGTTGTGTACAGTTTGACCTGGACACTGTGTCGAACATCTACCACAATAAAAAGCAGTCTAGAGCGAGAAAAAAAAATGTTAATAAAAAAAATAACAAGAAAAGGAACATTCCTCATTGAGACCTGCTGAGGCAAGAGTGCCCAAGTGGTCCATAAGTCATTTTTCCCCATCTCCTTTCTCCATCTCCTCCTCCATCTCCATCTCCTCCTCACATTGTGGTTGCAAATGGAGCTCTTATACTCAAAAATCCTTGTCTTTAAGTTCATGTTTGGTCTTTCTTATCCACATAATAAAAATTCACAGGAGCAGTTAAGGAGATACACAACATATTTTGCTTTACAGGTTATTCTACCAAACCTTTATCTGCTCACCCGAGTGGGGATGGATTAGAGAGTTCCCGCTGATCATGGCATAACAGTGAATGCAGTTGTGACAAGGGTAATTGCCATCAGGAATGACAGAGATGAAATGTGATGCTTTTTTCTTAGGCCAATCATTCTCTTATCTTCATCATTGTAATGACATGTTTGAATAATACAGGACTAGAATAAGATGAAGACGGCGTTTGCTTCACTTTATGAAGATTGAATGCTTATGAGTCTGTAAATAACTGCTATAGCCTATCACCATCGCGCATTCTCCCCACTGGGCAAAAACTGGTTGAATCAATGTTGTTTCCATGTCATTTCAACCAAAACAATAATATAATACACTTTTTATATAATATTATATATATATATATATATAAAGTTTTTCTATTGGGTTCAGGTTTGGAGACTGGCTAGGCCACTCCAGGACCTTGAGTGGCTCTGTAAGAAGCATCCCCTTAGTTGCCCTGGCTGTGTGTTTCGGGTCGTTGTCATGCTGGAAGACCCAGCCACAACCCATCTTCAATGCTCTTACTGAGGGAAGGAGGTTGTTGGCCAAGATCTCGCGATACATGGCCCCATCCATCGTCCCCTCAATACGGTGCAGTCGTCCTGTCCCCTTTGCAGAAAAGCATCCCCAAAGAATGATGTTTCCACCTCCATGCTTCACAGTTGGGATGGTGTTCTTGGGGGTTGTACTCATCCTTCTTCTTCCTCCAAACACGGCGAGTGGAGTTTAGACCAAAAAGCACAATTTTTGTCTCATCAGACCACATGACCTTCTCCCATTCCTCCTCTGGACCATCCAGATGGTCATTGGCAAACTTCAGACGGGCCTGGACATGCGCTGGCTTGAGCAGGGGGACCTTGCGTGTGCTGCAGGATTTTAATCCATGACGGCGTAGTGTGTTACTAATGGTTTTCTTTGAGACTGTGGTCCCAGCTCTCTTCAGGTCATTGACCAGATCCTGCCGTGTAGTTCTGGGCTGATCTCTCACCTTCCTCATGATCATTGATGCCCCACAAGGTGAGATCTTGCATGGAGCCCCAGACCAAGGGTAATTGATCGTCATCTTGAACTTCTTCCATTTTCTAATAATTGCGCCAACAGTTGTTGCCTTCTCACCAAGCTGCTTGCTTATTGTCCTGTAGCCCATCCTAGCCTTGTGCAGGTCTACAATTTAACCCTGATGTCCTTACTCAGCTCTCTGGTCTTAGCCATTGTGGAGAGGTTGGAGTCTGTTTGATTGAATGTGTGGACAGGTGTCTTTTATACAGGTAACGAGTTCAAACAGGTGCAGTTAACACAGGTAATGAGTGGAGAACATGAGGGATTCTTAAAGAAAAACAAACAGGTCTGTGAGAGCCAGAATTCTTACTGGTTGGTAAAAAATGCAAATTAATTACTTAAAAATCATACAATGTGATTTTCTGGAGTTTTGTTTTAGATTCCGTCTCTCACAGTTGAAGAGTACCTATGATAAATATTACAGACCTCTACATGCTTTGTAAGTGGGAAAACCTGCAAAATCAGCAGTGTATCAAATACTTGTTCTCCCCACTGTATGTATGTATGTATGTATGCATACATGCATACATACATACATGCATACATGCATACATGCATACATACATACGATGACTTTGAATCAATGTGGAATTGAATCAATGTTTTACACAACTTTTAACCTAAATCCAAAGAAACTGACATGTTTTGTTGATTTCACATTAGTTGACTACTCAACCAAATGTAAATCAAAACTAGACATTGAACTGACGTCTGTGCCCAGTGGGTCTCTTCTTTCAAAAACTCTGAGTTCCTTTGGCTGCTGTATCTAACATTCAAATGGACTATTACAGGGTTCCCCAACTAGCGGCCCGAATTTGTCCCACGTTCGGTTTTATTTGCCCCCCCCCCCCAAGAGTGTGCAAAGCTGTCATCAAGGCAAAGGGTGGCTACTTTGAAAAATCTCAAATATATTTGGATTTGTTTAAAACCTTTGGTTAATACATGATTCCATATGTGTTATTCTATAGTTTTTATGTCTTCACTATTATTCTACAATGTAGAAAATAGTCTAAATAAAGAAGAACCATTGAATGAGTAGATGTGTCCAAACGTGCTGTATATATATTTTTTAATATAAAAAACATTTGGGACATAAGACTGTAAAAAGAAATCAGCAATAAGTTATTTTAATTTAGGAAACCTGTTCAAATATTCCCACTGATGGGTTCTGACTTGAAAATATGAAATATCCTTATTCATGTCACTGAGGGAATGGGGGGGAATGTAGAATGTTCACATTCTGTCAGAACATGTTATTGTTAGACATCAGGTATTCTATTGGAAGGAGAAGGGCCACAGTCTGGTACAGGTCAACAGGACAGGAGAATTTGGGCTGAGTTCGGGTCAAATGAATTGAGACAGAACATGCATCACTAAAGTCATGTCTAGCAACAGAGGTGCATTGGCTGTTCAGATGTGTAAGGAAGAGACTCAGCATAGAAGGAAGGGTTATACCAGTGCTTGTGTGAATATGTATTTTCAGCTGTGTGACCCATTAGGTGAATAAACTTGGTTTGAGCATTTCATAGTTGTCCGTCACGTTCTTAATAACAGGTGAAAAACTAACACCAAGCATAACAGAGATGTCATTGTACACAAATGTAAGCAAGGTTTGAAACAATGTTTTAGTCAAATAAATATGTTTGGGCTTCTTGAGGTCAATTTACAGTCTACAAATTATTTGTAATCATGTTTCGGTCCCTGACAATCCGCTTAAGAAAAAAATATGGTCCCTCGGCTGAATCCAGTTGCTGATCCCTGCCTGGTCTATTAGTCTAAGAAATAACGCCCGCCGCCAAAAAAGTCAACAATCTAGTCTAGATCTAGTCTAGTGTTCAGGGAGGCAGGTAGCCTAGTGGTTAGAGCGTTGAACTGAAAGGTTGCTGGATCGAAACCCCGAGCTGGCATGGTAAAAATCTGTCGTTCTGCCCCTGAACAAGGCAGTTAACCCACTGTTCCCTGGGTTCCCTGGCAGGCCGTCATTGTAAAGAAGAATTTGTTCTTAACGGACTTGCCTAGTTAAATAAATAAAAAAATACTCCACAAGCGCTTGAAAGGCCAGCGGAGAGCAAGTGCGCAAAAGTGAAGTTACATGCTTATGCTTATGAATATACATACAGCATATTTAAGGTCCCTCAGTCAAGTATTGAACTTCAAGCACCGATTCAACAACAAAGACCAGGGAGCTTTTCAAAAGCCTCAAAGAAGGGCAGACGCATATGGAGCTGTATTCAAAAACAGACTATAGAGCAAATAAAATGTTCATTTAGAGTTTGGTAAAGGGCTGATACAACGAGTAATACTTACCAAGGCTGTCTTCATGAAGCTGCCAGTGACAACTCGTCGATTGTGGAACAGTATGCAGCCAATGTCTCACTTCAATCTGGGTTCGTATGAATCCAGAGACCAAAGGAGCCCGTGCTTTCGACATGGGTTGCAAATAGCCATTTAAACGGCAAAACATCCGCGCCAAAGACATTGTCTGCTAATGGAAAATCAAATGTAGATGGAACACTGTTCATGGACAAATTCCGAACACAACTATAGGAGTTATTTGATTTAGTCTGACATTGACTCCGCACAAATTATAATTTCCCCATCTTAATTGCTGTGATTAATAACAATTCAGCTTCTGTTGATCTGATCATGCAATACTCACAGCGGAGCTCGTGTGGATTCCAGTCAGTTGTGTTTATGTAGCTAGCAGCACTAATTACTGTGACCTGGAATGAAGACTTCTTGGACCTTCGATGAAGCTACATTGACAATCGATGAGATAAATTATTAAGCAAGTTAGTTTTTTCCAAGTCGTTTATACACTTTGCAGGCTAGCATTGCAGGATAGTAAACTTTGGACACGTACCTTGCTAACGTTGACGCTAAGAACCGCTAGTTAGCGACTACCAAAGAGGTACAGTAGCTACCAGCATAGAGGAAGAGACGAAGCGAGAGGATCCACTCTTCTTCTTCTTCTTCTTCGTCTTCTTCTTCTTCTTCGATATAATGGCGGTCCGCAAACCAACGTTAAAGGTATATGCCGCCACCTACTGTGCTGGAGTGTGTGGTCAATCACGGTTTACAACGTTCCTAAATCCTCCTACCTAACTCAGTACTGAGAAAATAAAAAATAGCCTTACTAACTTCTAAGACCCTCCACCATCTCCCAAATCCCTTCCAACTGACCTCAATGACCCTAAACTTCAATCTTTCCCTCTCTTCAACATACTTACAACAATATAACAACACATGATCCACTGTTTCATCGACCATGCACTCCAGGCACAAACCATTCATATGCTTGCCAATCAAATGTAATGAAGAGTTCAATGTATAATGTCTTAAGCGGAATTGAGAGAATGGGTGTAGTAGTGGCATATTACATAATTTATGCAGCACCATACAATACATTTTTGGACTCACCTTGGTGGCAGTCCTTCGTGGGCAAATTTTGTCATCAAAGTCTGCCATTCTCTGGATTTATGGTGCTTTCAAGACAACTGGGAACGCAAAACGTATTCTCCCAGTCCTAGCTCGTTTTTCCCGAGTTCCCAGTTGTCTTGAACTCACTTAAGTCAGATTTTGCAGTTCTGAGTTAACAGTTGTTTGGAGTACGGCACAAATCATGCTCCATTGACAGCATGGCCAATGTTGAATGTTTATCATTTTAAACTAGGAAAATAAACCCTTAATCTTAGACTTGGGACCACACAAACACTCCACTCAATAGCAGGCTAATGATTGCTTTGCAATGCTTGCACTTAGCCACTGATTCCTTCCAAATCACTCATTGTTGAATTTGCGATTTCCAACTTGTTGTGTAATGTTTATGTCCATGGCCGGTGAGCACTGATACGTTTTATCTATAAATTCTCTTCATTATTTCTCTTCATATGACAAGGATTAAAAAGGATTTGTCAGTAGATTGTCGACTTGATTCATGATGATGACTGCTAGCTAAGATTTAGAAAGTATGATGTTGACATGATCAGTCCAATCAAAGCTACTGTAGATATAAAGTGATTTGGCATCATTTTATCTGTGGCCAATGACCTTGAGCCTTCTTGGATGGGCACTTCTAATGTAACTCTATGGCAGCACCCAAGGAGCTAGAATTTTCGAGCTCTACCTTCGACTTGGCGTTGCTAATCACGGTGCAACGCTCCATATTTTTTTGCAAACTGATATGTGACACGTATTAATGCCAAAATATCATGCAAAACAGGCCAAATATGTAGGGCTCAAAACTGCCCTGAATGACGGGTCGCTACTGGTAATTGTCAACCAGTTTCCCTATATCACTGACTTCTGACCAATCTTTCATTTTCTCTACCAAGGTTAGATCAACAACAGGATCTGGGAGTAACCATGGACAAACATCCTCAATCACCACAGAAGGGCCAAACTCCATCTCCCTCAAACCACTCTCATCAGCAAACTTTCCAACTTTCCAACCAAAACCACTGCCTTGTCTACTAGTATATTCCCAACAGTCATCTAGAACAGTAGCAGTGGGATGCTCAACCTCACATCCTTTCAACCTAACCCAATAAGCTAATTACAATTGTTTAAGCCATATATCCAAAGGCATCTCACCTGCATCCACTAGTAAGGCACATACAGTACATATGTTGATTTAAATGCACCAATGCATATCTTTAAAGCTATATACTGGATTCTGTCCAGCTTCTGAAACTAAGTCTTTGCTGCTGTTCCATAAACTATACATTCGTAATCAATTGTTGTCCTGATCAGAGCTCTATAAATATCTATCAACGATTGTCTGTCAGCACCCCATTCATAACCGGAGACCGAGTGCATAAGATTCACCACGTTCTTTCACTTTGTTTCAACATTTATGACATGATCTTTCCATGTATATCACTCATTGAATATTTGTACTTAGAATATTTGTACTTAGAAACCCTCCCCATAGACTGTCCATACAGAAACAACTGTACATTATCAGCAACTTTTATCTTCAAGAAGAATATACAGCAAGACTTTGCCACAGACAATTTAAAACCCCAGTCAATCGACCATCTTTCAACATCCACTGTAGCTTGTTGAAAAGATTTGATCACACAAGAGACATTCCTTCCCCTCTTCCAAATAGCTCCATCATCAGCATATAGGGAAGCCCCAACACCCCTGCCTATATTTGAAAACACATCGTTTATCATAATGTTGAACAAAATAGGACTGATAGCACTGCCTTGAGGAATTTAATTGTCAACTCCATAGTCATCAGATAAAATGGATCCAATTTTAACTCAAAAAGAGTGATTAAATGAGAGGACCAAAACCCAGTTATATAATCTCCCACCAATACCAAGTCTTTCCATCTTAATCAATAGGCCTTCTCTCCACATAGTGTCATGGGCCTTTTAAATGTAAACAAAAAAAAAAAAAACAGTAGCCATCACTTTTTTCATGACCTGAGTGTTTTCAACTTCATTGCTCATCTTTACTAATGCATCCAAAGTAGATCTACCTTTACTGAATCCACTTTGACATTGACTCAATAAACCTCTATGCTCCAGGAAATATGACAATCTATTGACTATCATAATTTCACAAGTTAGAGGTCAGTGCTATTGGTCTATAACTATCAGCACCATGAAGGGTTCTTACCAGGCTTTACATAAGGTAATATTACTGCACGTTTCCAACCAGAAGGTATAACCCCCTCACTACAAATCGTATTAAATAATCCCAGGAGAACAAGCATGACCTCATCAGGTAAATGCTTAAACATTACAGCACAACTGATCACAAAATGGGGCTGTATCTCCAAAGCCTATTAAGGCTGAACGCATCTCATTTTTGGTAAAAACAGCATCCAAAGAAGAGGCAACAGTAGCACCATATCTCTCTAGAGCCCAATTCTCCTGATATTTCATCAAACATCGCTTCAGATAGTTGACGACAAGGGTTGTAAAAACTGTGTAACTTAATATTACTACCTGCACTGTAGATTTCCACCATCACACATTCATATTCAAATGGGGCAGTTATATTACGATATACAAGACCTTCTCTTATGAATGTAGAAAAATGACCACCCTGTCCAATTGATATATCAGATCTGATTGAAAAATAACCAGGGATAATACAATCAAGATGTGGTCTAAGTCATGTTATTGAACACATATCACATCAGGTTGGATCTCTAAATCTATTACATATTTCTTAAAAGTCCTGACCGTTAGCAATAAGGCATCTGGCATTCCACTGAAGGATAACAAAAACCATAACTCTTATTAACATCATACGGAGACATTCCATCATTAAAAGTCAACATATCAACAATCATGGCGACAGTAACATCTGTTACTCCTAAAAACTCATGCTGCTTCCACAGTGATCTTCAACTTGGCAGGTCTGATAACCTTTCCAGTGAAGGCTATTGAAGTCAATCTGATGAACTATTAAGGTGTCATTTGAAACAACACATTTGTGAGAACAAGATTTCTGAGCAGGTCTCGTATCCGTGTCTGGACCAACATAAGCAACATTTCCTCCACTTATTCCAGGACGGACCCTATTGTCTCCATCATTCTGCCTAATAGTTCCACCAATCTGCCTTGCAGCCTCTGCATAAGAGACATTATGAGTGATTTTATATCTTTGGGCATCTCTTGCTTCTTTCTTCACCTGTTATCCACCAAATGCTAAACTGTGTTCCCCCCCACAATTACAACATTTAACCTTAACAGTGTTCCCACATTCACCATAATCATGTTCCCCTCCACACTTTGCACAGAGCCGCTACATGTCCCATTCTTCGGCATTTAAAGCACCTTGGTGGAGGTAGGACAAACTCTCTAACAGTGAAAGCCAGGAAGCCCATCTGTACTTTCTTAGGTACAACCTTCTCAAACATTAATAATACTGACAAGCTTTCACTCCTCAAATCAAATCAAATTGTATTTGTCACATGCACTGAATACAACAGCTGACTTAAAAGCCCTTAAGCAACAATGCTTAAGAAGTTTTAAGAAACAATAAGTGTTAAGTAAAAAATAGATGAGTAAAAAATAGAAAATAAAAGTAACAAATAATTATACAACAGCAGTAAAATAACAATAGCGAGGCTATATACAGGGGGTACCGGTACAGAGTCATTGTGCGGGAGCACCGGTTAGTCAGGTAATTAAGGTAATATGTACATGTCGGTAGAGTTAAAGTGACTATGCATAGATAATAAACAGAGAGTAGCAGCGTAAAAGAGGGGTCTGGGTATCCCTTTGATTAGCTGTTCAGGAGTAATATGGCATGGGGGTAGAAGCTGTTTAGAAGCCTCTTAGACCTAGACCTGGTGTTCTGGTACCGCTTGCCGTGCGGTAGCAGAGAGAACAGTCTATGACTAGGGTGGCTGGAGTCTTTGACAATTTGTAGGGCCTTCCTCTGACACCGCCTGGTATAGAGGTCCTGGATGGCAGGGAGCTTGGCCCCAGTGACGTACTGGGCCGTACGCACTACCCTCTGTAGTGCCTTGCGGTCGGAGGCCGAGCAGTTGCCATATCAGGCATTGATACAACCATGCTCTCGATGGTGCAGCTGTAGAACCTTTTGAGGATCTGAGGACCCATGACGAATATTTTCAGTCTCCTGAGGGGGAATTGGTTTTGTCGTGCCCCCTTCATGACTGTCTTATTGTGTTTAGACCATGATAGTGTGTTGGTGATGTGGACACCAAGGAACTTGCAGCTCTCAACCTGCTCCACTACAGCCCTGCCGATGAGAATGGGGGCGTGCTCGGTCCTCCTCTTCCTGTAGTCCACAATCATCTCCTTTGTCTCGATTACGTTGAGGGAGAGGTTGTTATCCTGGTACCACACAGCCAGGTCTCTGACCTCCTCCTTATAGGCTGTCTCATCGTTGTCGGTGATCAGGCTGTTGTGTCATCGGCAAACTTAATGATGGTGTTGGAGTCGTGCCTGGCCGTGTTGTCATGAATGAACAGGGAGTACAGGAGGGGACTGAGCACGCATCCCCGAGGGGTCCCTGTGTTGAGGATCAGCGTGGCGGATGTGTTGTTACCTACCCTTACCACCTGGGGGCGGCCCGTCAGGAAGTCCAGGATCCAGTTGCAGAGGGAGGTGTTAAATCCTAGGGTCATTAGCTTAGTGATTAGCTTTGAGGGCACTATGGTGTTTAACACTGAGCTGTAGTCAATGAAGAGCATTCTCACATAGGTGTTCCTTTTGTCCAGGTGGGAAAGGGCAGTGCTGAGTGCAATAGTTATTGCATCATCTGTGGGTCTGTTGGGGCGGTATTTAAATTGGAGTGGGTCTCTGACGCATTTTCTTTCTGAACAGCCTTTTGGCTTCAACCACTATGCCCCCCTCTACATTTTATTTTATATCATCTATGGACATAGATAGTAGAACCCCAGAAATGACCCCCCTCAACTTAGCTGAAGCTCCAGGGACATGACTTGTGATTTTCTTCCCATTGAGAGTTTTCATGTTCAGAATCTTCCCTTGCTGAACATGGTCAGAACAAAATATTATATACATATATATTATATACATTCTACCATTACCAATGAACTGGGCTATTGTGACTTCCCCTATATCTTTCTTAACAGCATTGGTTAATCAAATAGGGTGTAGATGAGACCCGTGGTCGCATCAAACACGATTATAACTTTCCACTCCGACACATCATTACTTCTGTTTTTCACTTCCTTCACGTCCTCAACACTAGAAGTACCACTGCTGTCAGCAGCGCTTATGGTAGGGCCATTTTTTTTCCTTTTCCTTTTCACCACAGACCATCCAGGTCCATGACTTTCATCATCCCACCCATACCATCAGAACTACCATCCATGTCGACCACAGTCCAGCACTGCTGTTGCTAAAACCGCCTACCACAATATAGAACAATGGATTATATTTTGCTTCCTTGTTTGAAGTCGAAGCTGGGTGTCCAATTTTTCTGTTACAGGCTTTTGAGTTTGTAGTTATTATGGATCCCCATTGGCAGCAGCCACTCTTCCTGGGGTCCAGCAAAATGAAGGCAGTTAATACAATTTTAAAACATTACAATATATTCACAGATTTCACAACACACTGTGTGCCCTCAGGCCCCTTCTCCACCACATATCTAAAGTAATAAATTAATGTGTATGTATAGTGCATATGTTATTGTGTGTGTGTGTGTGTGTGTGTGCGTGCGTGTGTTGTCACTCTGGCCGAGAAAAACGTCCACTCCAGTCAAAATCGGCCCACGCGGGAATACACCGCGATAAACAGACGACCTGCCTTCCCGCCTTTGGGGCAACGACTCCCATTTGTAGGGAGGAGACAAGATCATCTCGTTATTATATGCAGTATCTCTGCTATCAGTCAAAACATTCCCTAGTCCTCCGGTTTTCTTCTTCTGCCTCCCTCTGGTATACTACACTGGCATAATCCAGTTTTGGTCCAGGTTCTGAAATGTTTATTACTTAAATGTATTTGAGGCAGGGCTGATATTAAAAGGAAAATTAAAAACTATTCTTGAATTTCTTAAACATTTCAGAACTGCGCCTCTAGGTTTTCACTAGTTACCACAGCCACAAAGTCAAAATTGGATATATTGTAAAAATTGATCAAAGCACAAATTCGAATGTTGGTATTAATTTAAGAGTTAGGAGTTAGGGTTAGGTATAAGGTTAGGTTAAAATCACATTTTAAGAAGATAAATTGTAGACATGGGCGGGGTTTATGACTGCTGGCTGTGACCCCTCTAATTAGATTAGCATTACTTGGGGCCAACCAAGTGGCGCAGTGGTCTAGAGATTCTGGTTTCGAGTCCAGGCTCTGTCGCAACCAGCTGGGTTGTCCGGGTTCGGGGAGGGTTTGGCGGGCAGGGATGTCCTTGGCCCATCACGCACTGCCGGCAGCAGTGCCCGCTGACCCGGTCGCCAGATGTACGGTGATTCCTCCAACACATTGGTGCGGCTGGCTTCCGGATTAAGTGCTGTTTGGTTGGGTTGTGTTCCGGAGGACGCACGGCTCTCGACCTTCGCCTCTCCGAAGTCCGTACAGGAGTTGCAGCGATAAAACAAGACTGTAACTACTAATTGTATACCACGAAATTGGGGAGAAAAATGAGTAAAATAAATATGTATACTAGATTAGCATTACTTGTCGAATACATTGCACGCTTTCGCTCTACTATAGGCCTAATGGTAAACAAATGATCTGCGAAAATAGTCTTAATTGAATAGTGGGCGAGTGAGGGTAGCCTATGTTGGAGCCATCATTCTCATTGACTGTTTCCCACAGGTATGAAGCGCGCACGAAAGAACACGAGGCCAAAATCAGGCTTATTAAGCTATTTTTCATCAATATGTAACAAATAGAAACCATTATTGTCCTACATCCTATTATCTCACACAACAAACACTTGGTATGCCCAAGAAAGATTCACAAAATAAATGTTAAAGTGCCCCACAATATAATTTTGCAAATGAGGGAGGTGTCAGAGGTACTTAGTATTTTAAGGGACTGCAATTAACTGACTTATCTCATATCAAAACATATAAGATCTCCCAATCCTGTGTTAACATCAGACCTTAGACACTATTCTTTCCCCGTAGGAATGGCTGAATAAACTATTTTTTTAGGACTACTAAACTGGCGAGCTGTATAGAGGATACAATATTGGGAATGTTTGAATGGTAAGGCTGAAGCACCCGACTGCAGACTACAGTCGAGGAGTGAAATCGGGGAAGGTGCATATGCTACAGCCGAAAGTCGGACACTGATGTGTTTTTTTTCAACAGCAAGGCTCAGTGCTGCCATTGTTGATACACGTTTTTCTTAGTAATGTCATAATCAACATGTCTCCAACCCCCATATCACACACTCCCAAACTGTAAATATACAGTGCCCCCGTAATTATTGGGAGAGTGAAGCATTTCTTCTTTTGGCTCTATACTTCAAAAGTTTTGGTTTGAAATCAAACAATTACTATGGGGTTAAAGAGAAGACCATCAGGTTTAAAGTGGGGGTATTTCCATCCATATTGGGTGAACCGTTTAGAAATAGCACCACTTTTTGTACATAGTCCCCCCCCATTTTAGGGGAGCAAAAGTATTGTGACAAATTCACAAATGTGTTTCAGTAAAGTAGTACAAAGTGAAGTATTTGTTCCCATATTCATAGTACGCAATGACTACATCAAGCTTGTGACTCCACAAATATGTTGCATTCATTTGCTGTTTGTTTTGGTTGTGTTTCAGACGATTTTGTGCCCAATAGAAATTGTTATTTTGGAGTATATAAGAAAATCATGTTTCTAAACACTCCTACGTGAATGTGTAATGAATACTCAGGGAGAAAAAGGTGTAGATTCACATGCAGAGGGCAGCAGGTGTTTATTACACATTCGCAGAAAGCAGGCAATGGCCATACACAGGCAGGCGAATCAAAACTAGGACTGAATGCTATATCTGGTTCTCACAAA
Organism: Oncorhynchus clarkii lewisi; assembly: GCF_045791955.1. Lineage (NCBI taxonomy): Eukaryota > Metazoa > Chordata > Actinopteri > Salmoniformes > Salmonidae > Oncorhynchus > Oncorhynchus clarkii. Next base: position 28,057,399 of record NC_092175.1, on the reverse strand, counting down.
CGAGCTAGGAAAAGGTTTAGTAGAGTCAAAACGAACAATACCTCACAAAGGCACAAACAGAACGAATCGAACTAAATAAGGAGCTGGTGAGACCAGGTGAGTAACTAACACAGGTGAAATCAATTAACAAAAATGAAAGACAGGGCTAAGTTCAAGAACACAAAGAAACAGAACACAAGGTTGACTAAGAAAATAAATACAGAACCTTACAGAATGTGGATGCCACCATGACTACGGATAGTCCTGAATTCATTTTGAGTAATCACGGTAGCATTCACTTTAATGTAGAAGTGTTTCTTATTTACAATAAAAGTGACTCCAAAAGGACATAATTTACCATTATCTTCACAAAATAATCTGAAACACAACCAAAACAAAGAGCACAAACTTGATGAGGTCATTACGGGCTACATATATGAGACCAAATACTACTTTAATAGACATATTTGTCCCAATACATTTGAACCTCTAAAATGGGTTAAGAACATTATTTGGGAATGATTTATTGTTATTAGGGGATGACCCGCGAGGGATACAATTGATTTAAAAAAGTACAATCGAAATGTTGTACGTAGTTACTGACCCTATGCGTCACTCTGAAGAAGTTCGATTAAGTGCACCGTGACATTAATCAAATCCCCTCAAGATCCATCCTGTACGCGCGGGCAGCGATCTCTGCGGACGACTCACTGCTCGCCCTGGGGTGTAATTCATCACGCTAATTCTGTTGCAAAACGTTTTGTCTGTTGGTTTTGCAATGGAAACATTATACCATTTACTTTAGGAACCAAGCAACGTCGAACGGAACCGAGAGGGGTTTACCTGCATTTGACCCAATATAAGCTATCGTTTCCGTTTGAAGTAAACGGTTTCTGTTGCCAAATGTTTGGCAACGGAATCTGAGTAATGAATACATTCCTGTTTTGCAACATGGAAAAAGCATGTTGAAGACGTTCATATTTTTGCAAGTAAAAATGGATTGTTTCGTTGATAAAGTATGGAAGTTTCACTAGAGCAACATGTTTTGAGATGTCTGAAAGGTCAAACACATTTAGAGTGCAGGTACTAGCTATTTGATGAGCGGAAGAAAATAAGAATATCGCTATGGTTGTGAAGCCATGTGCTTCTTTGTTTACCAAAACAGCGGCTGTTGGAGCGATTGTGTGAATGGTTCTGTGAAGAACGTGGAATTTGGGCTTGTAAGAAGTGAGCCGCACAAACGGCGACAAAGTCTGCGTTTTTAAGTCAAGTTAAAGGTTAGTAACGAATTGTTTTTGGTTTGGCATGCGCGCCTATTTTCGATTGTTTTTGTTTCCTCGATTTTGCTTTGATCATCAAACTAAATTGTTTGCATGCTCAAGTCTTTAGGCAATTTGAGCTATGGAGCTTGTCCACAACTTGGTTGTATCAGGCGTGTAAACCTAAACGCGCCACTTTCCATCTTGCTAACGTTAGCTAGCTAGCTAGCTACACAACAAAGGGATCTCTGAGCTAGGAGGGTAACGTTAAATAGCTACCCCTGAAGAAAGTGGCACAAATGTTAGCTGAATTTGTAAGGACAAATCTCAATAATCCCAACGTTTGTTTAGGTCTGAAAGTGCATCACCAGGTTGATTTCATCTAGCAAAAATTACCTAACGCTTGCTATATTGTTTTATCTGTCATGTATAATCTATTACCTAATTTTAGAAGTGTACTTTCACAATCAGTGTATTGGCAAATAATTGACTGCTCACTGAAACCTATTTATTCGAAACCAGCTAGCTTTTCTGAAATATATATACTGGCGCTCTAATAAGGTTGCATAGCGCATACATTTATTACTACATGACTGTCGGGTATGCGAGAGTGAGGGGATGGTCACGTGTGTGAAACGCTTGTTTTACAATCAACCTCTAACCAACCCCCCACCCCAATTAGTTCAAGCCAGGGTCATGGCTACAAATTTTTTTTTTACAATGAATGTTGTATTATTAAGGTTCTTTGAGATTGTGGTCTCATTAAATGCTATTCAGACCTAAACATGCCCAATGTTGTGGATACAATATTATTTCCCCAGTACCTGCACCTGGCCTGGAGCAGTCTATTTCAATCTGTGGGACATACAGTGTTTTCAGAAAGTATTCACACCCCTTGATTTTTTTCCCACATTTTGTCTGTCATAGTTGAAGTGTACCTATGATGAAAATTACAGGCCTCTCTCATCTTTTTAAGTGGGAGAACTTGCACAATTGGTGGCTGACTAAATACGTTTTTGCCTCACTGTATCTTGTAATTGAACAAAATAGTAAGGTGGCCAATAACTGAGGACCATATGCCAATAATATGGGATTTTTTTTTGGGGGGGGGGGGTAAACCGCTTATCAAAAAGCTTATAGTAGTAATGTTATTTCCACTGAAATTTATGACATCAAAAATCACAAAACATTGATGGCTTGATCACAAGATCACAACACTATTGAAGGTAATATATTGCTTAAAAGCTGTTGAATATGCCGATGATACGTGGTGCTACACTAGCTAAAGTTAGGCTCTGTGTGTTTAGCTTGCTAAATAAATAGCTACATAAATATATATGCTAGCCTATTAGCCACATGAATGACTTGTGATCATTGCCTTTGCTAGTTTCATTGTATTGACAATCCCAGGCTTAGTTACTTTTTTCAGTTTTTGTCCAAAATATTGAGTCATTGAAACAGTGCATCCCAAATAGGTGAAGGCAGCAAACAATGTATCAGGCCAGCTGTGATTTACAACCCGACAGCAATATTTTTTGGACTACCAAGAAATGTATTGGTGAATTATATTAATCATGCATTGAACTGCATCCATCTATTCTGCCAACAGTGCCTTACTGTACGTCATGGAATTTTTTGTCAAATATAATGTATTTTTAAAACCTCTTATGAAGTTGGTTTTGTAGCATCAACTGGGAGTTGGATATTGTTGACTGGTATTATGATTGTCTGTTTTGTTTTATTTCTGAACGGTAGTTAATTAAAACACTTTCATTTCCTCTTTAAAGGCACCATTCGCCTCATGGTGAAATCCTTGAATGGTTTTCTTCCTCTCTGGCAACTAAAGGAAGGACGCCTGTCTCTTTGTAGTGACTGGGTGTATTGATACACCATCCAAAGTGTAATTAATAACTAAACAATGCTCAAAGGGATATTGAATGTAGGCTTTTGTTTTTTTTACCCATCTACCAATCGGTGCCCTTCTTTGCGAGGCAATGGAAAACCTCCCTAGTATTTGTGGTTGAATATGTGTGCGAAAATCAATGCTCGACTGAGGGACCTTACAATTATCTGTATGTGGGGTACAGAGATGAGGTAGACATTCAAAAATCATGTTAAACAATATTTATTGTACTCCACAATACTAATTAAACACTATCCCTTAACGCGCCAATCCCGTTAGCGGGATAGATTTGACAACATCAGGTGAAATTGCAGAGCACCAAATTCAAACTACAGAAATATTAATATTCAACATTCATGAAAATATAAGTGTAATGCATCAAAATAAAGCTTAACTTCTTGTTAATCCAGCCACTGTGTCAGATTTAAAAAAGGCTTTATGGCGAAAGCACACCATGCGATTATCTGAGGACAGCGCCCCGCAAACAAACACAAAATAATTTTCAACCAGGCAGGTGTGACACAAAAGTCAGAAATAACGATATAATAAATGCCTTACCTTTGAATATCTTCTTTTTGCAATCTCAAATGTCTCAGTGACACAATGAATGGTCGTTTTGTTCGATAAATTCCTTATTTATATCCCCAAAAGGTCAATTTATTTAGCGCGTTTGATTCAGAAATACACCGGTTCCAACTCGCCCAACATGACTACAAAGTATCTAATAAGTTACCTGTAAACTTGGTCCAAACATTTCAAACAACGTTCCTAATCCAACCTCCGGTATCCTAAAATGTAAATAATTGATAAAATTTAAGACGGGATAATCTGTTTCCAATAACGAAGAAAAATAACACGGAGCGCGCTCCTGTTCACGTGCATCAAAATACTAGAGACCCTCCGAGTGACACATACAAAGAACAGCACTACTTCTTCATTTCTCAAAATAAAAACATCTACCAATTTCTAAAGACTGTTGACATCTAGTGGAAGCCATAGAAACTGCAATCTGGGCCCTAATAAATCAGGTTTCCCATAGAAAACAATTGGAAAACACAATTACCTAAAAAAAAATGTTTCCCTGGATGGATTGTGCTCGGGGTTTTGCCTGCCAAATCAGTTCTGTTATACTCGTAGACATTATTCTAGCAGTTTTAGAAACTTCAGAGTGTTTTCTATCCACATCTACTAATTATATGCATATCCTAGCTTCTGGGCCTGAGTAACAGGCACTTTACTTTGGGCACGCTTTTCATCCAGACGTGAAAATACTGCCCCCTATCCCTAAGAAGTAAGCACATGTCTACTCCTGAATGTATGTAGGCTTGCCATAACAAAGGGGTTGAATACTTATTCACTCAAGACATTTCAAAAAACATAATTCCACGTTGACATTATTGGGTATTGTGTGTAGGCCAGTGACAAGAAAATCTAAATTCACAACAATACGTTTTCACAACAATACGTTTTCCACAATACGTGGAAAAAGTCAACTTTCTGAAGGCACTGTATCTGCCAACTCGCTGCCTGGTTTCAGGTCCCTAGGATTGGTTCAAATTTACCATCCGTAAGTGTTGTGGACTGTGGAAAAATTGTGCTTTGTGGGGAGCTTGTCTACTATGTAATAAAGTGCTTACAGTGCAGGTAATGGTTATTCCCTATACCTACCGCAATGTGAGCACTTCTGTCACAAAGCAGACGTCCTATCTGCTAAACTCTGACGTGGTCATCCAACAAGAAGTCTACTTCATTCTATTTGGCCAATTACATATTTTCTGGAATTGATGGCATCCATTGAACTAGTTCATTATGCCCCTTGGTGTCCAAAGTGCTGTTTGTAGATAAAGTAGATAAACTCATCAGACCTACTGCAAAACCAGCATTTTCTGACTCATAAGGTGCACCACTCAGCCGGTTCCACCAGAGGGTAAGAATTCCTTGGTCTCGGTTGCCGCAAATAACATTGCCAGGGATCTCTAGTATGAACATCCCAGCAGTCATTTCTGTTTTGTCTAATTTGTTGGAATTTAGTGCAACTAGTTGCTGATCATGTGCTATGCTTCTAACTATGCTTCTATGTGGTTTTACATTCTAAATGGGGCCACTAAGACTAGCTTGTGTTGAGAGGCGGAGTCTTGGGCAATTGCCAGCAATCTTAAGGGGCATTGCACTTGTCTCGGTCTGACAGCACTGGCCGAGCTCGACCACTGGAGCGGAACTACAGCTGTTGTTTACGAAGCATGTGACAAACATGGGAAGGGACAGCGCAAACAGGCCCGTTAACTCATACAGATAGGAGTTTAGTGGAAGATCGTAAGATCACATGACAAACACTACACAAGGTATTAGAAATGTGAAGTGTATGTTTGGATAAACAAGTGAGAAATAAAGTGTTTGTTCAGACCCTATCCATCTTGCATTGAGACTCTGTCTAGTTGTAGTTTACCACCCCAGGTGTTGTCGAAGTATGACGTGAACTCGACTGTAGCTGGAAGGTATTTTGTAATAATACAGCTTTGAATGTTGACTCGTAAATCAAAGTAGCACTTATTATTACGTTGACAACTAACCAAAGTTTTCGCAATACCAATCTATTCCCTTGTTCTTGAGGAGGATAGCAGTCTCCTAGCTACAACATCCCAACTTGTAAGGCGTGACGAATAACGTATTTTGAACTTCATTCCATATTGATATCTATCAATCAAATGTAAAAAAAAAGGGCTTTATGAACTACATCAGCAGTCACAAAGTGCTTTACAGATACCCAGCCTAAATCCCCAAATACTATTGACCACAGTTTTATCCCTAATGTGAAGCATTGTAGAGGTATCAAAGACACACGACTGGAAAAGACTACCTTTTAACAGTATTATCACAAAAGTATATATTAGTCATCTCCACTGTCTGCCCTATAATGGTAGTATGTTGTCTTAATGTAGGGGGTGGGGGATATACTGGTTAGGACAGGTTGGCCATGAAAGTGGTTTATAATCCTCTGCTGTATCATTACAGGATATTCTATATGATTATTATGGTGAGAATGTTTCTTGTCAGGGTCTCCCCACTGTTTCAGTGCATATCTCAGATTCCTACCCCACCCCCCTCACACCTGTTTTAAGCACCTCTCTGAGACGCCTCCGCCTCCTTAAAGTGCGTCTCTTGCCTGTTCAGGGGGCCTCTGCCACGACTACAACCCTGATGAAGTCCCTTACTGACATATTGCCACCCCTCAGTCCCGCTTTTCCATTCATGTACAAATACATTTTTAAATAATAATTTCTATAGGTTTACAAACAGGCATAATACTAATTTTATGTGTTTTAGATTGTTGTGACTGTGTTATCCAAGTAAAGAAGTAAACAAGGCGGCCCCTTGCCACAGCGCCTGTCTGGTTTATGAAGGTTAGTGATTCACTGTGCTTTCTCAATTCCCGGTGGAGAACATGATGACAGGGTACCTGTATTTTCCTTAAAGATCACAGCGGTACAATGTTTTTCTGTGATATTTGTCTCCCTCAGGGTGATCATAAAGTAGCGCAATGTAATCTCTGACAGCAATTTGACAGAAGCTTGCTGTGTGTGTGTGTGTATCCTATGCTCATTTCTCTCATGTAGACTCCTTTCTACCAATGCCCTAGGGCAGTGATTGGGGACATTGCCCTGTGTAGGGTGCTGTCTTTCGGATGGGAGGTTAAACGGATGTCCTGACTCTCTGTGGTCACTAAAGAGACCATGGCACTTATCGTAAGAGTAAGGGTGTTAACCCCGGTGTTCTGGCTAAATTCCCCGAAGCAAGGGTAAAAAAGAAACGTAACCTAGAGCCATAGAATTTGAATGTCTGACAGTGCAAACTGTTACTGATGACATATATGGGTGCTATGTGGTTATGTTCAATGTACTTTTAGCCTGTCTTATATATTTACTTGACCATCAAAGAAACGCAGGTGTTGTCATTTCTAGTAACAAGGTGGTAAAGAGCGGTTTTGGTATCATTTTTAAGCAGTATTTACTGAAACAGAAGTCAACCGTACACCCCCAACCAAATGTTTAATTTGCCAAGTAACGGACGTTAAAACGAAAAACTCCATCTGTTTTGTGAGAAGGGGTTACTTTTGCCGTTCAACCAGGTTTCGTCAGGAAAATAGCTGTTTTGTATTACCCCCTTTCGAGTCCAACACACCTCTGAACAGAGCTTAAAGGCCCAGTGCAGTCAAAAACACGATTTTCTTGTGTGTTATATATATTTTCATACTATGAGGTTGCAATAATATGTGAAATTGTGAAAATAATGATAAATCCCTGTTGTTTGAGCTGTTTGAAAAGACTGTCTGAAATGTCATGGTGGAAGGGAGTTTTGGCCTTCCATGGTGACATCACCATGCGGCAAATGAGTTAATAGACCAATAAGAAAGATGGTTCCAACCCTCTCTGCTAATAACAGCTCATTTTCCGTTTCCCCCTCCCCACTCAGAACACTCCCTGACAGTCCTAGCAAAATTCTTGCTTGAGAAATTGCTTGCTAAGAAGCTGTTTTTGTTTGTTTTAAATTAAAATGGTCAAAAATAATCACAGTAAGAGACTTTATTCTTACCCAGAAATGATTTGATATTGAGATAAAAATGGCTGTATTCGACCTTTTTGAAAAACTTGGGAAAGTATTCTGTATTGGGAAATGTATGAACAAATTTGACCTACATGCATGCAGGTGATGAGGTTCATGCCATACCATACTGGTAGTGATATGACATAAAGAGGTGGCCTACAATGTATTTGTGAGTTAAGATCTTCTTCTGAGTATTTCTAACAGGACCATATGCTGCTGGAGTGGGGCCATAACATCAAGGAACCCTGCCTCCCCATGCACGCTTTCAGCCCTCAGCGGGTGTCTGGATGTCACCATTGTACAGCGCGTTGGATTTAATTTGAAGTTTGACTTTATTACCCTTGTGTACGCACTTATAATAGCGCTTAATGAGCGCTTTAACCATTTCCACATATCAAGAAGAAAATTATGGTAGAGGTGCAAGGGGTGGAGTTACTTGGTGTCAATAGCCAATGGAAAGCACCCAAATTATGAGTGGTGTTGAGTACAGTATTTATGAACTGTATAGTTGTCTGGCTGAGACTAGACTGTGAAGAGATCCAAGTACAGGTAAGTAAGAATATGATTTGCAGATTATGTACTTAATATGATATATACTTTGATCATTAGGGTGGTCAAGAGGCCTGGCTAGGTTAATTCAATTCATATATTTATCATTATTGGGAAAGGTTGATTGCGTACCTAAAACAGACTTTTCTGTAGTGAAGTGGGAAAATCTTTATATTCCAGTTTAGGCTCCTGTGTAATGTAATTAATCTGTTATAAGAACAACAATGATGATTGAAGTGATTCATGGGGTAAATTAAAATCTTGTTGTGAAGTCATCTAGATTAGCTATTATTTTATGCAGGTAGTACAGGCTAATGTTGACGTAGTTTCAAATATGAGAGGAACTGGAGCATTGTGAATTGTCAGTTTATCTCTGATCATCCTGGCACATGCAGCTGGTCTGTATGCCAGTACAACTCTACTGGGTGAGCATGTTAGTGTGTTCTATAATCAAAACAGAATTCAAGCTGTATTTGACGCCAGTCATGCTTCTTCCTGTGTGTTCTCCAGGGCGCAAGGATGATTGTTCAGGTTCTCCTGACGGGGACACTATGCTGTCTACTGCCAGGTCTGTTTCCACATGAAACCAACATTTATGCCTAGATGGCAACTAAATATAGCCTATAGAATGGGGTATTATCTTTCTATTGCAAAAGTAAGATTCTTTCAGTAGATGCAAGTGATAATGCAAAGAGATTTTTATGAAATAGAAAATGTTATATTGTTTTCATAAAGTTCTGAGTGCAGATATTTCGGGAGCAAAAGCCGCCTCTCCTCCTCTGACCCCGTTTGTTTCCTCTACCCCTGATCCCTTTCTGCAGGTTTGCTGGATGCTACACCTCTGAAGGCTAGAGGTAATGAGTCGTTCCACCAATTGTGTGCATTTTGAGAAGTGTAACTTGGTCAAAAAAACTTTTGATTGGAACGTTCTGTCATAATGAGCACACACATATTCAACTTAATAAAAAAACACATTTTCCCATCTCAAAAGGTTGAAAGACTTAGTGCCTTTTAAGTGCTAAATAAAGGAACCATTGACTGCAAGCTGCACAAAGAAAATGACATTGTTAAAACATTTCTAGCCTGTCTATCTATGGGTAACAGGGTTGACGTGTTAGCCTGTCTATCTCTATGGGTAACAGGGTTGACGTGTTAGCCTGTCTATCTCTATGGGTAACAGGGTTGATGTGTTAGCCTGTCTATCTATGGGTAACAGGGTTGATGTGTTAGCCTGTCTATCTATGGGTAACAGGGTTGATGTGTTAGCCTGTCTATCTATGGGTAACAGGGTTGACGTGTTAGCCTGTCTATCTATGGGTAACAGGGTTGACGTGTTAGCCTGTCTATCTATGGGTAACAGGGTTGACGTGTTAGCCTGTCTATCTATGGGTAACAGGGTTGATGTGTTAGCCTGTCTATCTCTATGGGTAACAGGGTTGACGTGTTAGCCTGTCTATCTCTATGGGTAACAGGGTTGACGTGTTAGCCTGTCTATCTCTATGGGTAACAGGGTTGATGTGTTAGCCTGTCTATCTATGGGTAACAGGGTTGATGTGTTAGCCTGTCTATCTATGGGTAACAGGGTTGATGTGTTAGCCTGTCTATCTATGGGTAACAGGGTTGATGTGTTAGCCTGTCTATCTATGGGTAACAGGGTTGATGTGTTAGCCTGTCTATCTATGGGTAACAGGGTTGATGTGTTAGCCTGTCTATCTATGGGTAACAGGGTTGACGTGTTAGCCTGTCTATCTATGGGTAACAGGGTTGACGTGTTAGCCTGTCTATCTATGGGTAACAGGGTTGATGTGTTAGCCTGTCTATCTATGGGTAACAGGGTTGATGTGTTAGCCTGTCTATCTATGGGTAACAGGGTTGATGTGTTAGCCTGTCTATCTATGGGTAACAGGGTTGACGTGTTAGCCTGTCTATCTATGGGTAACAGGGTTGACGTGTTAGCCTGTCTATCTATGGGTAACAGGGTTGATGTGTTAGCCTGTCTATCTATGGGTAACAGGGTTGACGTGTTAGCCTGTCTATCTATGGGTAACAGGGTTGATGTGTTAGCCTGTCTATCTATGGGTAACAGGGTTGACGTGTTAGCCTGTCTATCTATGGGTAACAGGGTTGATGTGTTAGCCTGTCTATCTCTATGGGTAACAGGGTTGACGTGTTAGCCTGTCTATCTATGGGTAACAGGGTTGATGTGTTAGCCTGTCTATCTATGGGTAACAGGGTTGACGTGTTAGCCTGTCTATCTATGGGTAACAGGGTTGATGTGTTAGCCTGTCTATCTCTATGGGTAACAGGGTTGATGTGTTAGCCTGTCTATCTATGGGTAACAGGGTTGACGTGTTAGCCTGTCTATCTATGGGTAACAGGGTTGACGTGTTAGCCTGTCTATCTATGGGTAACAGGGTTGACGTGTTAGCCTGTCTATCTCTGGGTAACAGGGTTGATGTGTTAAACCTGTCTATCTATGGGTAACAGGGTTGATGTGTTAGCCTGTCTATCTCTATGGGTAACAGGGTTGATGTGTTAGCCTGTCTATCTATGGGTAACAGGGTTGATGTGTTAGCCTGTCTATCTATGGGTAACAGGGTTGACGTGTTAGCCTGTCTATCTCTATGGTAACAGGGTTGATGTGTTAGCCTGTCTATCTATGGGTAACAGGGTTGACGTGTTAGCCTGTCTATCTATGGGTAACAGGGTTGATGTGTTAGCCTGTCTATCTATGGGTAACAGGGTTGATGTGTTAGCCTGTCTATCTCTATGGGTAACAGGGTTGATGTGTTAGCCTGTCTATCTATGGGTAACAGGGTTGACGTGTTAGCCTGTCTATCTATGGGTAACAGGGTTGATGTGTTAGCCTGTCTATCTCTATGGGTAACAGGGTTGATGTGTTAGCCTGTCTATCTATGGGTAACAGGGTTGATGTGTTAGCCTGTCTATCTCTATGGGTAACAGGGTTGATGTGTTAGCCTGTCTATCTATGGGTAACAGGGTTGATGTGTTAGCCTGTCTATCTTTATGGGTAACAGGGTTGATGTGTTAGCCTGTCTATCTCTATGGGTAACAGGGTTGATGTGTTACGCTTGTCTATCTCTATGGGTAACAGGGTTGATGTGTTACGCTTGTCTATCTCTATGGGTAACAGGGTTGATGTGTTACGCTTGTCTATCTATGGGTAACAGGGTTGATGTGTTACGCTTGTCTATCTATGGGTAACAGGGTTGATGTGTTACGCTTGACACCCTCAGTTTTCCACCACAAAACACCAGAAAATGGCCAAAACAGCTCACTTGCATTTACACTATGATTTGACTATTTGATGTTCAATGTTTCTTTTGAAAAAATAAAATGTTTCACCATATTAAAACGAGAGTTCAGTTCACAAAACAGGGTTGACCTTAAAATGAGGGAAAAAAACGTAAATGAACACTAATCACGTGAAATAAATAATAATCTTCAGAAATAACTTTGTCAAAGCAAAAAATAACTAGGGCTTTACAAAGATGGTGAAACTTTGGGGATTAAATGGGTTAAAATCTTCCTAGAAGTAACACAGGGTTGATGGAGGGACATGTCAAAATGCTAAATGCTTTTTCGTATTCAAAATAAGATTTATTGAATTCTCCATGTGCTCTATATTAAAGGGCACTTCATTTAATATAGCAGGCGTTTAAAATTCGATATATTGTTCTACTTAAAATATCAAAGGGATGCAAAAGGCACTCATTTCGTGGAATGACCCTAATATTAGAAAATACAACATCGGCACATGCTTGTTTTACTGGGTAGCCTACTCTTTGATTTATGTGTGTGTGTGTGTGTGTGTGTGTGTGTGTGTGTGTGTGTGTGTGTGTGTGTGTGTGTGTGTGTGTGTGTGTGTGTGTGTGTGTGTGTGTGTGTGTGTGTGTGTGTGTGTGTGTGTGTGTGTGTGTGTGTGTGTGTGTGAGAAAAAAATAGGTTTTCTAATTATTTTGCTTAAATGTTTTGTCTCCATCCACCCTCTCTCCCACCATGATTCCTGTCATTAAATGCAGCTGTAGGGGAGGTCAGCATCGACTCTGCCCAGGCTCATGGCTTCCTGTCTCAGTCACGCTCCAAACGGAACATCAACCCGGACCCCAAGTGGCACCGCGGCACGCCTGATTTCCAGTCCTACTACAAATTCTACAACAGCATAGGCCATATTGAAGGAGTGAGTAAAGGGATCACATCATGAGAGAGATTTATTTTAATTTTATTTCAGCATTATAATGAATCTTAAACAATATTTAATTCAGGTTCTTGTCATCTGTCCATCCCTCAACCAATCTGATTACTTATTTTCTCTTTCCCTCCCTCTCATTCTCAAATCCTGTGTGGATCTCTCTCTCTCCATTTCTCCCAGCTGTATGAGATTGACAAGATCAGGATACTGTATCAGCAGATGCGTCACCTAGAGCAGGTCTATGGGCCAGACGCCTCCAGCTACCAGAATGCCCTGGGTGTGATAACCCCTCCACCTACCACCGCAGCTCCTACCACCACCACAGTGCCTCCTACCACTCAGCCCCCTCCTACTACACCAGCACCACTTTCTCTAACTGAGGCTGATGTCCTTTATCTGTGTAACCCCAAAGACCCCCTCTGTAAAGCTCACATCGTTTACCTGCCTGCAGGGGCCATCCCAGTCCTCTGTGACCCACGCTACAACCCTACCTGCAAACCCCAAACCGGCAAGGTGGTCATAGCCGCTGCCGGACCTGCGGAGCCAGCTGTTGAATCACCTCCCCCACCTCCAACCCCTCCTAAGAAGTCTCTCCCACCTCCTTCTCCCATTGTCATTAAAGGGATGGAGTATGACTGCGACCCTTACTGGGACCCTGACTGCCTGATCGATCACCCACCTCGCTCTGTCCAGGTGACTGAGCCACCACCACCCCCTACTTTCCCACCTGTTGTGGTGGCCCCTGTTGAGGAGGAGGAGGAGGAGGAAGAAGAAGAAGAAATGGCCACCGAGGACACAGTAGCACCTTCTGACCCTTATGATTGGGGGCGTGACCTTTTTGACCCTTACCACTATTCCGACCCAGCACCTGACCCCCAGTAGACAGTTTTTTGTTTTGTTTATCTAAGTACAAACATAACACATTAGTACTGCAATACAACAGAAGGTCATTTACCAAATACAGGTAGGACTGTGAGCAAAACCATAACAAACACAATTGTACACAAACACAACAATTTCCCCACATGTATGACATTTCTCAGTTCCATCAGAGAATATTGTTTTGAGTTGTAGAGACAACGGACTTATAATTTATTGTATTCAACGTGTGTGTGTGTCTGTTATCAATTAATATTAACAAAAATTAAGTGTCACGTCCCATTTGAAATTGTTTGTGGTAAAAGGTCGCCCTCCAGCGGTGAGAACTGAAACTATAAATTAAACGATCTATCTGGACAGTCTGTTTTGTAGATTTAAAATGTGTAGGAATAGTACAACTTTTTTTGTGTGTGCATTTTGTTAGATTTGGATGCTGTTACTACAAACTAATGCTAGCTAGAGTAATTAGCAGGACGACATACAGTATGTGTGTGCTAGTGAGTATGTAATAAGGGACGCTGAAGCAACACAAAAATGATTACCATGTAGCTAGCTGACTATGACTTGTGTTTTGGAAAACATTTCTCCTGAGTTTCTGTAAGGTAGCGTGGCCGAGCGGTCTAAGGCGCTGGATTTAGGCTCCAGTCTCTCAGGAGGCGTGGGTTCGAATCCCACCGCTGCCATTTGCGTTTTTAGGCCAGGTCACCCGTGATTCAAGTCATTACATGTCCGAGGACGTCGGAAGATTGTGGTTAGCAGTGTGTTATTTTGAGCAGGTCTTGTTTTTGCTGGGGTAAGCGGCTGTCTCCGGTTGTATGTTCGAATCCAGCGATAGAAAGTCGTTTTTTAAAACCTAAATCTTAACCCTTACTTACCTTAACCATTCGGAGTTAATGCCTAAACTTAACCTTAAAAATCCGGAGTTAGTGCCTAAATTTAACCTTAAACACTTCGAAATTTGACGTTTGAGAATCATAGATGAACATCTAATTGAGAGCTTGTTCGTTCAGTAACATATAAACATGGTGGAATACACATAACAGCGACTGTAGGAATATAGCTAGTGTATACTTCAAAGCACATAAAAATGACTAATTTAGCAACATTCTGTAAGGTAGCGTGGCCGACATTCTGTTGTAAAAGGCACCGCTGAGATTCGAACTCAGGATCTCCTGTTTACTAGACAGGCGCTTTAACCAACTAAGCCACGGCACCACTGGTAGAAAAAAGAAGCGAAATGTTTTTTGTACGCTGTCCATCTATTTAACTTTTACGACGTTATAGCGTAATTCAGTCTATACTTATTAATATAATGTTATTTATTAAAGGTCACGAAATAAAGTAGAAGTCTGCATTTCAATTGTATCGCTCTGACCCAGTCCTGTAATTGCCGTAGTCAAATATAGAAAATGTACAGGCCTACATTGAATTACTTTGCATAGAGGCAAAAATCACCATGAATTTGATTTTCCTAAATACTCGTTTAGAAATAACGTAACATTTGCAATGCAATGTGAAACGAAAACAAACTACAATTCCAGATCTCACATCCAGGACAAAATCTCTTCCACCGACGAGGATGGGATTCGAACCCACGCGTGCAGAGCACAATGGATTAGCAGTCCATCGCCTTAACCACTCGGCCACCTCGTCACCACATACATTAATTGCATAATGTTTATGAATATCTCACAAATGACATATTTTTTTGCCTTCTAACGGATTTGAGATGTCAATACTATTCCCCATAACTTAATTCTCCAAACCTGCTGCGTAAATTACAACCTGCTACAGAAAAGTCACTAGCCGTTTCGGAATGGCGTGTTTTTAGGGAATGTTATCTGTGTGCATGGGCGGAAGTAATCAAGTTTTCAAATCAGTTCGCTAGAATTTGTTAGATGTACCGGGCACTGCGTTTGTATTTATTTATTTCAAACTATTGAAAAAAATAACTACTCTTTCAGAACTTCTGACTTTCATTTAACAAAACGTTTTACGTCGTCATTTAATCAGAATAGGATCCTCGGAGTGTTGCGTTTCTCCGAGGACCAGGTGAGAATAATCATTTCTCATCTATCTCCATTCATCATGTTCTGATACTTCATTTCTGAAGTAACAGGTAAGGATATACCTCACTGACGATGGGTTGAGAACATGGCAGCGATGGTCAAGTATGCGTGGCAAGTCATTTTAGGTCATGGTTACAAGGTTAAAACATTTTTTTTTTTAGACGATACTGATATATTTCTAATTTTAAGTCCACGTCAGCACCTTCCAAAAGTTGATATTTTGTATGCCTATCGTTATATATACGCACATGTCATGAAACATCAAGATCCTCTGCTTATTTGATGAGAATGCTTTGCGGCGAATATTAGCATAATCTCAGCACCACCAGCCTTCCGATTGGTGCTTACTCCAGTTCGTTTATTTGTTTTTTAAATGTAACATTTGTTCTATCATATAAAGT
The DNA here is from genome assembly GCF_045791955.1 of Oncorhynchus clarkii lewisi. Classification (NCBI taxonomy): domain Eukaryota; kingdom Metazoa; phylum Chordata; class Actinopteri; order Salmoniformes; family Salmonidae; genus Oncorhynchus; species Oncorhynchus clarkii. The sequence continues at coordinate 28,041,545 of NC_092175.1, read as the reverse complement.
ACAACCATTTATTTCTACAAGCAAACCTTGTGCGGGGAACTTCGTCCTAATTACTGTGCTATTTCGCTGAATAAATACAAAAGATAAAACACGAAATAAATTAGCTCTCGCGAGACTGCTACTCCAGCACTGATCCCGTTTACTGGTGATGGCAAAGGTGCTCTGATGCTGTACGCAGCAGAAATGTACAAACACAACATCAAACTCGCAAGACTGTGCTCCCATGGAAATGTATTTTGCACTTGCTTATCGTGACAGTGACCGAAAGAAACACACTTCGAAAACAGATTCAACAGTTGGACCCAGAAAACAGTTTTAGCAGCAGCCAGTGTATTTCAATATGAATTTACTGATGAATTAAAGTTACAGATAATGTTTTCCTTCATGTTTTAATTCCTATCTGCTCCTAGCCTATATCACTCCCTGTCACCATGCCACATTAGGTATTACACTACACATACTTGGGGAGTAGCGCCACTACATATAATTCAACTAATAATTCAGCTACATTTTGCAGTGGCTTGATGGTAGTTTAACTAAATTCAAATCTTTGCAGTGTTTTCAGTAGTTAATTACAGTGAACAAAAATACACACGCAACATGCAACAATTTCAAAGATATTACAGAGTTACAGTTCATATAAGGAAATCAGTCAATTAAAATAAATACATTAGGCCCTAATCTATGGATTTCACATGACTGGGAATACAGATATGCCTATGTTGGTCAAATAAAATAAAAAAAGGTAGGGGCGTGGATCAGAAAACCAGTTAGTATCTGGTGTGACCACCATTTGCCTTATGCAGCGCGACACATCTCCTTCGTATAGATGTTCAATGGCTGTGCAAAGTTGCTGGATATTGGCGGGAACTGGAACACGCTGTCATGTTTGTCGATCCAGAGCATCCAAAACATGCTCAATTGGTGACATGTCTGGTGAGTATGCAGGCCATGGAAGAACTGGGACATTTTCAGCTTCCAGGAACTGTGTACACATCCTAGCGACATGGGGCTGTGCATTATCATGCTGTAACATGAGGTGAAGGCGACGGATGAATGGCACAACAATGGGCCTCAGGATCTATTATCGTATCTCTGTGCATTGAAATTGCCATAGATAAAATGCAATTGTGTTTGTTGTCCCTGGTTTATGCCTGCCCATACCATAACCCCACCACCATTGGGAACTCTGTTCACAACGTAGACATCAGCTTACCTCTCGCCCCCACACGACGCCATACACCCTGTCTGCCATCTGCACGGTACAGTTGAAACCGGGATTCATCCGTGAAGAGCACACTTCTCCAGCGTGCCAGTGGCCATCGAAGGTGAGCATTTGCCCACTGAAGTTGGTTATGACGCCAAACTGCAGTCAGGTCAAACCCCTGGTGAGGACGACGAGCAAGCAGATGAGCTTCCCTGAGACGTTTACTGACAGTTTGTGCAGAAATTATCTGGTTGTGCAAACACACAGTTTCATCAGCTGTCTGGGTGGCTGGTCTCAGACGATCACGCTGGTGAAGAAGGCGAGATCCTTGGCTGGCATGGTCACATGTGGTGTGCGGTTGTGAGGCCGGTTGGACGTACTGCCAAATTCTCTAAAACAGCATTTGAGGTGGCTTATGGTAGAGAAATTAACATTAAATTATCTGGCATCAGCTTTGGTGGACATTCCTGCAGTCAGCCTGCCAATTTCACGCTCCCTCAAAACTTGAGCCATATGTGGCATTGTGTTGTGTGACAAAACTACACATTTTAGAGTGGCTTTTTATTCTCACTAGCACAAGGTGCACTTGTGTAATGATCATGCTGTTTAATCAGATTCTTGATATGCCACGCCTGTCAGGAGGATGAATTATCAAAGGAGAAATGCTCACTAACAGGGATATAAACAAATTTGTGCACACAATTTAAGTGAAATAAGCTTTTTGTGCATATGGTACATGTCTGGGATCAGCTCATGAAACATGGGACCAACATTTTATGTGTTGCGTTTATATTTTTGTTCAGTGGACTTTTTTGCCATGTGCGGTTTAGCAAACTACTGGATATTGTTAATTCTGGCAGCTATTTTAGATTTAGTTTTAGTATTAGTTTAGTATTAGCTTGAGTATTTTAGATTTAGTTTTAGTCTTAGATTTAGTCTTAAAATACCTTTAAGTCTTAGTCACATTTTAGTAATTTCATCCTTCGTAACATTTTTATTATCAGTCGACTAAAAGTCTGGTCATTTTTTTGTCTAGTTTTAGTCACAGTCATTATAGTCAACTAAATAGTCTGTGCATTTTCTTTCAATTAAATAATATTTACCTTTATCTTCCATCTTGTGCACAGATAGCCTTGTCCAACTAGGCCTACCATCCCCTCGTATACCTTAGCTGGCAACATTGTTATTATGGCAGATTTGAACCAATGCCAGCCATAATTAACCATGTATAGGCTATATAGCCTTGGTTGCAGGTTAAACAATTTACAGCTCTGATTTTCTCCCCCATCATATCCCTCGGAGTATGGTAAATAACAGTGCTTTCACTACTAGTATTCAGCAAATAGCATTCGTTTTTCCAATTGAACAAAGAAAAACAACCGCAACTCACATTTAAGGATCACGAGTGCAGCAACATAGATAAATGAATAACAGCGGACATGGCAAATATAGCTTCTGGTGTGATTAGAGCAAAATTGGCCTATATGAAAACAAAGATGATCAAAAACATTATTGTTTCTTATTTTGGCAAATTACAATTGACGTTTCCTGGCTGCGCATATCAATTCAAAAGAGAGAGAGGGTTGACTGATGTGACGGCTTGCACAACTTGCACAATTGAAGGGCATTACCCACCAATGAGAAGATTGCACAAAATATTCTGCAAAGGCATGCATTTATGATTGGACAAAACAGATTAAAAGGAGCTTCATGTCAAATTGAATGTCCATTAGTCTCATGTGGATTTCTCATCTTGTTACATTTTCGTCAAACAAAAATTTTAATAAATTGTTATAGTTATCGTTTCTTTCAGGACATCTGGTCTCGTTATTGTCATTAGTTTTCGTCAGGAAAAATACGTTGTTGACTAATATCTTTCATCACAGTTATTGTTGACAAAATGAATACAATTTTAGCAAAAATAAATGCTTTTTTGCAACAGAAAAAAAGAACCACTAATAGCACAGCCTGCACATTAACGTTTATATTTTTAAGGGTTATGCAGGTTGATAACGATATCAACCAAATTATATTGTATCAGACTTTCCAAACAACATTCCCAGCGAATGAGAAAACAGTCATGGTATTTAGTTTAAGAGAGTGAACAAGATTTAAAAAATACAACATTGGAGCTAATTTGAATGAGAGCCAAATAGAGAACGACCGATAATCTGTCGGGTTGATCTTTTTGGTAGCCCTTTGCTAGTCTATCAACTATCTAGTCAATCAGTGCAGCCGATGTCCCTTTACAGCGCGAGAGCACGGTGCCTCTTGTGTCAAACTGCTGCAAGGTACAGCCCGGCGCCACTCATTTCTAACGAGCCTGTCATGAAGAACCTCTGTGTTGCAACTGCTAGCTCCTCACTCATGCTGCACATAATTTGATAACACACTTCAGTAATGTGACACGCATGTAGACATTTTGAAACTGTTAATGAATTTACTGTTTGGCAAACAGTGTTGGGGAAGCAACTCTGAAATTATAGTTTACCAAGTAACCAATTACTTAACACTGGAAGAAGTAAAACTAAACGAAAGCTACCATTAAGAAAAATATAGTTTACTTAACTAAAGTTAATTTGTAAAAGTTGTTCACTACATCCAAACTGCTTTGGGAAAAATGGTCATATGTAAATCTCAAATGTCATAGACTACAAATTGTAAGAACATATCACTTTGTATGTTGGGTCATATGGGTTATATGTTATAACTGGCTTACTGGGGCTCTCTCATGCCGTCCCTGGAAGGGGTGCGTCACCTGAGTGGGTTGATTCACTGATGTGGTCATCCTGTCTGGGTTGGCGCCCCCCCTTGGGTTGTGCCATGGCGGAGATCTTTGTGGGCTATACTCAGCCTTGTCTCAGGATGGTAAGTTGGTGGTTGAAGATATCCCTCTAGTGGTTTGGGGGCTGTGCTTTGGCAAAGTGGGTGGGGTTATATCCTTCCTGTTTGGCCCTGTCCGAGGGTGTCCTCGGATGGGGCCACAGTGTCTCCTGACCCCTCCTGTCTCAGCCTCCAGTATTTATGCTGCAGTAGTTTATGTGTCGGGGGGCTAGGGTCAGTTTGTTATATCTGGAGTACTTCTCCTGTCCTATTCGGTGTCTTGTGTGAATCTAAGTGTGCGTTCTCTAATTCTCTCCTTCTCTCTTTCTTTCTCTCTCTCGGAGGACCTGAGCCCTAGGACCATGCCCCAGGACTACCTGACATGATGACTCCTTGCTGTCCCCAGTCCACCTGGCCGTGCTGCTGCTCCAGTTTCAACTGTTCTGCCTTATTATTATTCGACCATGCTGGTCATTTATGAACATTTGAACATCTTGGCCATGTTCTGTTATAATCTCCACCCGGCACAGCCAGAAGAGGACTGGCCACCCCACATATGCTCTCTCTAATTCTCTCTTTCTTTCTCTCTCTCTGAGGACCTGAGCCCTAGGACCATGCCCCAGGACTACCTGACATGATGACTCCTTGCTGTCCCCAGTCCACCTGACCGTGCTGCTGCTCCAGTTTCAACTGTTCTGCCTTATTATTATTCGACCATGCTGGTCATTTATGAACATTTGAACATCTTGGCCATGTTCTGTTATAATCTCCACCCGGCACAGCCAGAAGAGGACTGGCCACCCCACATAGCCTGGTTCCTCTCTACGTTTCTTCCTAGGTTTTGGCCTTTCTAGGGAGTTTTTCCTAGCCACCGTGTTTCTACACCTGCATTACTTGCTGTTTGGGGTTTTAGGCTGGGTTTCTGTACAGCACTTTGAGATATCAGCTGATGTACGAAGGGCTATATAAATACATTTGATTTGATTTGATTTAATTAACAGAATGTCATTTAGCCTATTAGACACAAAAAATATGTTTCAAATACGAATTATGTAGGTCTGATGCCCCAAAAAAGAAAGGAAATCATTGCCTACTACACCCATATTCTTTGTCTTTTTGTAAAAAAAAAAAAGTATTGTGTAGTTCCAGTAATTAGCTACACTGCTACATGGCAAAAAAGTAATTATCAACTGAAGACACTACCAAGATTTCACTACCAAGATTTCAATTTAGTTTATTACTACCAAGCTACTGCAAAATGTAGTTCAATTACTTGTTGAACTATATGTACTGTAGTTCACTACTCCCCAACAATGTCGGCAAAACAATTTCCATACAGGCTACAACACTTTACAAAGCAAGAAGATACCAGGAGATTCCTAGCCCTCTAGAGTTTCTTCTCAATGATGAATGTATGGAGCGATCGATAGAGCAGTGGAAATAAGTTCAGAGTGAGTCATCAGTCAACCCCATCACTGTGTTTAATGTACTGTATTTAGCCAGAGTTAAGTCATTGAATTTTCCTTTTCAACTAAGTTGCTGTCTGATGAAAACCAGATTTAGAGCAATATCTCATGGTACCCAGCTTTATATACAGCTGAAGTCGAGTGATGGTGGCACCCACCTGGACACCCAGTTGGACACCCAGTTGGACATGCACGGCTAGTTACCATTTTTAACAAGACATAGCTAACCAATTATGTATATATACAGTGCCTTGCGAAAGTATTCGGCCCCCTTGAACTTTGCGACCTTTTGCCACATTTCAGGCTTCAAACATAAAGATATAACACTGTATTTTTTTGTGAAGAATCAACAACAAGTGGGACACAATCATGAAGTGGAACGACATTTATTGGATATTTCAAACTTTTTTAACAAATCAAAAACTGAAAAATTGGGCGTGCAAAATTATTCAGCCCCCTTAAGTTAATACTTTGTAGTGCCACCTTTTGCTGCGATTACAGCTGTAAGTCGCTTGGGGTATGTCTCTATCAGTTTTGCACATCGAGAGACTGAAATTTTTTCACATTCCTCCTTGCAAAACAGCTCGAGCTCAGTGAGGTTGGATGGAGAGCATTTGTGAACAGCAGTTTTCAGTTCTTTCCACAGATTCTCGATTGGATTCAGGTCTGGACTTTGACTTGGCCATTCTAACACCTGGATATGTTTATTTTTGAACCATTCCATTGTAGATTTTGCTCTATGTTTTGGATCATTGTCTTGTTGGAAGACAAATCTCCGTCCCAGTCTCAGGTCTTTTGCAGACTCCATCAGGTTTTCTTCCAGAATGGTCCTGTATTTGGCTCCATCCATCTTCCCATCAATTTTAACCATCTTCCCTGTCCCTGCTGAAGAAAAGCAGGCCCAAACCATGATGCTGCCACCACCATGTTTGACAGTGGGGATGGTGTGGTCAGGGTGATGAGCTGTGTTGCTTTTACGCCAAACATAACGTTTTGCATTGTTGCCAAAAAGTTCAATTTTGGTTTCATCTGACCAGAGCACCTTCTTCCACATGTTTGGTGTGTCTCCCAGGTGGCTTGTGGCAAACGTTAAACAACACTTTTTATGGATATATTTAAGAAATGGCTTTCTTCTTGCCACTCTTCCATAAAGGCCAGATTTGTGCAATATACAACTGATTGTTGTCCTATGGACAGAATCTCCCACCTCAGCTGTAGATCTCTGCAGTTCATCCAGAGTGATCATGGGCCTCTTGGCTGCATCTCTGATCAGTCTTCTCCTTGTATGAGCTGAAAGTTTAGAGGGACGGCCAGGTCTTGGTAGATTTGCAGTGGTCTGATACTTCCATTTCAATATTATCGCTTGCACAGTGCTCCTTGGGATGTTTAAAGCTTGGGAAATCTTTTTGTATCCAAATCCGGCTTTAAACTTCTTCACAACAGTATCTCGGACCTGCCTGGTGTGTTCCTTGTTCTTCATGATGCTCTCTGCGCTTTTAACGGACCTCTGAGACTATCACAGTGCAGGTGCATTTATACGGAGACTTGATTACACACAGGTGGATTGTATTTATCATCATTAGTCATTTAGGTCAACATTGGATCATTCAGAGATCCTCACTGAACTTCTGGAGAGAGTTTGCTGCACTGAAAGTAAAGGGGCTGAATAATTTTGCACGCCCAATTTTTCAGTTTTTGATTTGTTAAAAAACGTTTGAAATATCCAATAAATGTCGTTCCACTTCATGATTGTGTCCCACTTGTTGTTGATTCTTCACAAAAAAATACAGTTTTATATCTTTATGTTTGAAGCCTGAAATGTGGCAAAAGGTCGCAAAGTTCAAGGGGGCCGAATACTTTCGCAAGGCACTGTAAATAATTGTAGCTAGCTAGCGAGCTAGTTAGTTAGCCTAACAGTACGCTAGCCATGTTCGTGCCATTTACATTAGCAAACTAACCTCACTGACAAGGTTCATAGGTTCCAGTAGGCAAGATATCGATAAGCTGTGCAAACTAGTGGTGATACACTACATGACCAAAAGTATGTGGACACCTGCTTGTCGAGCATGTCATTCATTTGCTGCTATAACAGCCTCTACTCTTCTGAGAAGGCTTTCCTCTAGATATTGGAACATTGCTACACAGACTTGCTTCCATTCAGCCACAAGAGCATTAGTGAGGTTGGGCACTGATGTTAGGCAATTAGGCCTGGCTCGCAGGCGGCGTTCAAATTAATCCCAAAGGTGTTTGATGGGGTTGAGTTCAGGGCTCTGTGTGCAGGCCAGTTAAGTTCTTCCACACCAATCGGGTCAAACCATTTCTGTATAGACCTCGCTTTTTGCACTGGGGCATCGTCATACTGGAACAGGAAAGGACCTTCCAAAAACTGTTTCAACGAAGTTGAAAGCACAGAATTGTCTAGAATGTCGTTGTATGTTGTGCGTTAAGATTTGCCTTCACTGGAACTAAGGGCCATAGCCCGAACCATGAAAAACAGCCCCAGACCGCTATTCCTCCTCCACCAAACTATACGGTTGGCACTATGCTTTCGGTTCTCCTGGCATCCGCTAAACCCAGATATGTCCATTGGGCTGCCAGATGGTGAAGCGTGACTCATCACTCCAGAGAACGCATTTCCTCTGCTCCAGAGTCCAATAGCGCCAAGCTTTACACCACGCCAGCCGACACTTGGCATTGTGCATGGTGAGGCTTGTGTGTGGCTGCTCTACCATGGAATCACATTTAATGAAGCTTCCAACAAACAGTGCTTGTGCTGACATTGCTTCCAGATGCAGTTTGGAACTTGGTAGTGAGTGTTGCAACTGAGAACAGATGATTTCTATGCGATACGTGCTTCAGCACTCGCGGCTGAGCCGTTGTTGCTTCTAAAGGTTTCCACTTCACAATAACAGCACTTACAGTTGACGGGGCAGCTCCAGCAGGGCAGAAATTGAGCTCTTTTCAGTAAGGCCATTATACAGCTATTGTTTGTCTATGGAGATTACAAGGCTGTTTGCTCGATTTTATACACCTGTCAGCAACGGGTATGGCTGAAATAGTCGAATCCACTAATTTGAAGGGGTGTCCACATACTTTTGTATATATAGTGTAGGATGGTAATGTAGGATAGGGTGCTATGAAGGCCACTGGCTGGTATATGGAGCCAGATAGCTGCCAAAAGGTTGAACGTACGTATCGTTAGGATCGTAAGAAAATCCATACGTAAATTGTCAGGATCATAAGAAAAGCCACTTGTGAAAATGTCACCTGTGAACAGACAAACACCATGTTACGATTACGGGCTAACATTTTATGCTTGAACAAATCTTGTGTCACAATTCTGGCGTACAATAATACCTTTCAGAGTTTTGGCAGTTTCCCCTCATCAACAGAAAAAGCATACATGACTAGCTAGCTTCGACTAGCTACATTTCTTTCATGTCCTTTGCATTACTGACAAAAAAGGTCTGTAACCAAGTAAAGGGAGGCGTAAAGTAAGAATTGAACGTGTTAATGTTCATTCATAGTTGTAACATAGGGTTTGTACGTTTACAGATCTAATTTAACGTTTACATTTCATGTTTCATGCATGGCTTTTCATACAATCTTAACAATTGACTTACGATCTTTCTTTCTTACGATCTTAACGATGCATATGTTCAACCTTTTGGCCGCTATCTCGCTCCATACTGGTAACCTGTCAAAATTCTTGACTGTCAGCAGCATCCTTCAATCTGGAGTCGTCATTAGTCACTCAAACACAATATAGCAGTGTATGTGAAATGTATTGCCAATATATTACGATGTAGTTAGTATTAGCGTCTCACAATAAATGCTTGTGTGATATGGCCATACCTTTTTCCAGCTAGCTAACTTGGCCTATAATTTGTAATTTTTTATTGTTAACTTCAGGGCTCCCGAGTGGCACAGTGGTCTAAGGCACTGTATCTCAGTGCTAGAGTAGTCACTACAGACACCCTGGTTAGAATCAAGGCTGTATGTAGGCTGTCATTAAGTAAGTAAATAAGTAAATTAAGTAAATAAGTATTTGTTCTTAACTGACTTGCCTAGGTAAACGTAATAAAATACATTTTAAAAATGAGTCAAAAGCGCATTGTTAATGTCAAAAGGGCACCCTTGTGCTCAAAGGAAGTGTGGCTCTGGATAAGGAGGACACTAGTGTAGTGAGTGCCTACATTTTTCATACTTGTCCCCCATGGGAATCGAACCCACAACCCTGGCATTACAACTCTGGTCTGCTAAAATGACGACAACAACAAAAACAGAGTGGTGCGCATGTCCTTCCACTTTTGGAAGCCTGACTTCTTTGATGAAAAAAATAAAATACTTGACATAAAATTGTGAATATCTGACAAATAGTACAGCAGCAATTTCTTCAGAGCATCATGAAACGATCTGCAAACAACAGCCAACTCAGAACTGGGGTTGAATCTATGTAGCCCATACCTGTATGCTTACAAAGGCAACCAGTCCAGGCAACAACTACTCTCCAATCACAACCATGGGTAAATAAACATGACAATATAAATAATGTTCTATGTATACCATTCCCAAGGTAGGATATGATCATAAACTTATATATTAATCTATAATATTAGAATTATTGAGGATAATGTTAGCTGTATAAAGTAATGTGGTTTCACTTATTGTCCAGAGTACATATTTGTTGCATGACATTACGTTAAATGGGCTAATGATACTAAATAAAATGTAACATAACGGATGTAGCTAGCTAGTGGAATGTATTATTTTATTTGAATAAACTGGGTGTTTCGAGCCCTGAATGCTGATTGGCTGACAGCCGTGGTACACGGGTATGACAAAACAGTTATTTTACTGTTCTAATTACATTGGTAACCAGTTTATAATAGCAATAAGGCACTTCAGGGGTATGTGGTACTCCGCGTTGCATCGTGCATAAAGAACAGCCCTTAGCCATGGTATATTGGCCATATTTTTTATTTATCTAGGCAAGTCACTTAAGACCCGCTTGGGCTTTATTGCTTAAATATACAATATCAATCAAAAGTTTGGACACACCAACTCATTCCAGGGTTTTTCTTTATTTTTTGCTATTTTCTAAATTGTAGAATAATAGTGAAGACATCAAACCTATCAAATAACACATATGGAATCATGTAGTAACCAAAAAAGTGTTAAACAAATCCAAATATATTTTTTGATTTTAGATTCTTCAAAGTAGCCACCCTTTGCCTGGATGACAGCTTTGCACACTCTTAGAATTCTCTCAATCAGCTTCATGAGGTAATCACCTGGAATGCATTTCAATTAACAGGTGCATCTTGTTTGAGCCAATCAGTTGTGTTGCGACAAGGTCGGGGTGGTATACAGAAGATAGCCCTATTTGGTAAAAGGCCAAGTCCATATTATTGCAAGAACAGCTCATATAAGCAAAGAGAAATGACAGTCCATCATTACTTTAAGACATGAAGGTCAGTCAATACGGAACATTTCAAGAACTTTGAAAGTTTCTTCAAGTGCAGTCGCAAAAAAATCAAGCGCTATGATGAAACTGGCTCTCATGAGGACTGCCACAGGAAAGGAAGACCCAGAGTTACCTCTGCTGCAGAGAATAAGTTCATTAGAGTTAACTGCACCTCAGACTGCAGCCCAAATAAATGCTTCACAGAGTTCAAGTAACAGACACATCTCAACATCAACTGTTCAGAGGGGACTGCGTGAATCAGGCCATCATGGTCGAATTGCTGCAAAGACACCACTACTAAAGGACACCAATAATAAGAAGAGACTTGCTTGCGCCATGAAACATGAGCAATGGACATTAGACCGGTGGAAATCTATCCTTTTGTCTGATGAGTCCAAATTTGAGATTTTTGGTTCCAGTGAGACGCAAAGTATGTGATCTCTGCATGTGTGGTTCCCACCGTGAAGCATAGAGGAGGAGGTGTGATGGTTTGGGGGTACTTTGCTGGTGACACTGTCTGTGATTTATTTAGAATTCAAGGCATACTTAACCAGCATGGCTACCCCAGCATTCTGCAGTGATACGCCATCCGATCTGCGCTTAGTGGGACTATCATTTGCGCTTAGTGGGACTATCATTTGTTTTTCCACGGGAAAATGACCCAAAACACACCTCCAGCCTGAGTGATGGAGAGAGATGGAGTGCTGCATCACATGACCTGGCCTCCACAATCACCTGACCTCAACACAATTGAGATGGTTTGGGATGAGTTGGACCGCAGAGTGAAGGAAAAGCAGCCAACAAGTGCTCTACATATGTGGGAACTCCTTAAAGACTGTTGGAAAAGCATTCCTCATGAAGCTGGTTGAGAGAATGCCAAGAGTTTGCAAAGCTGTCATCAAGGCGAAACGTGGCTACTTTGAAGAATCTAAAATATATTTTGATTTCTTCACTTTTTTGGTTACTACATGAGTCCATATGTGTTATTCTATAGTTTTGATGTCGTCACTATTATTCTACAATGTAAAATAAAGAAAACCCCTTGAATGAGTAGATGTGTCCAAACTTTTGACTGGTACTGTATATATGTTTTGCTTTCCAGTGGAGGAAACTGGGGTCGTCATTAGGTATCACAGCCCAAAAGCCCATTTCTACAATTTCTCTTTTTAAAATCTGATTTTAAACTTAACCTCAACCCTAACCACACTGTTTACTTTATGCCTAATCCTAACCTTAAATTAAGACCAAAAAGCAACAACAAAAAATATTTAAGAATTTGTTCAATTTGTCTTTGTGTTTGTGGTAACTAGTGGAAACCGGAAATTTGGGTGGACGAGTCCTGCGGGGACGACAACGTAATTGACCAAAAGTGGATAGAGATTCCGCCTGTTAATATCTTTCATTCAAAAGAGGTTCACAGTTATCACTATTAGGCTCGCTTCAGCGTGATTGCTTACAGATTTAGGACAGTTCCCTCAATCAGCAACATAATATACAGTCTGGAGTCGGCTGTAGTTAAATAATATATATTTTTCTGATATTTTATATCATTTTATATTATATTTGATATTTTTGACAACTTTTACTTTTACTGCACTTACATGCCTAAATAATGTACTTTCTACTCCATACAATTTCCCTGACACCCAAAAGTACTCGTTACATGTTGAATGTTTAGCAGGACAGGAAAATGGTCTAATTCACGCATTTGAAGACAAATTCCCTGGTCATCCCTACTGCATCTGATCTGGCGGACTCACCAAACACTGCTTTGTTTGTAAATTAAGTCTGAGTGTTGGAGTGTGCACCTGGCTATCTGCAAATTAAAAAAAAAAAAAAAAATGTGCTGTTTGCTAAATATAAGGCATTTGAAATGATTTATAATTGTACTTTTACCTTTGATACTTAAGTATATTTTAGGAAGTACATTTACTTTTTATACTTTTTTTTCTTTTGGAAAGTTTTTATTGATCAATTTCCTTTAAAAACCGCTCATTTTCGTTTACATCGTTTATACACATAAAAACGTCATAAAATCATAAAACAGCATTCGAGTATTACATTTTTAAAAAATTAAGTACATGTTGTTAAAAACAATAGAAACAACCATGAATAAAAGTAATTTTTCTTGTAAAAAACATCAAATTCTGTAAAAGCCTTTAAAATGTGTACAAATGATTTAACAAAAGTAAAACAGTTTTAAGACATGAAAAACATGTTAAAAAGTAACTTTGTTTAAAGGCTGTCTTCGGTCCTTTTGATACTTAAGTATATTTAAAACAAATAACTTTTTGACTTTTACTCAAGTAGTATTTTATTGGGAGACTTTCACTTTTACCTGAGTCATTTTCTATTAAGGTATCTTCACTCAAGTATGAAAATTGGGTACTTTTTCCACCACTGTAGACTATGGAAGTGTTGACAGGCATTAATATCAGGTTAATATCTGATTTGCCTAGTTACATAAAGGTTAAATAAAAAAATTAAATAAAAATATCCAACCTGTAGACGCCACAGTAGTGGCGTTAAATAAAGGTAAAAAGTAAATAAAAAATATCCAACCTTCATACACCACGGTAGTTAAATCTCAATTCTCGGGATTAACCTGCTGGTTTCAATGAGGCTGGAGTTTCATCCCACCCCTATACAAGGAACGCCATTTTGTTGACGTTCCATCCACCTTTAATGAGGTCCACCCTCAAAATGACAATAGGCCACTCTGCCTTTTCAACTAATACATTATGGTTTTCAATGAGACATAGTTTCCTAACCATTAAGATTTTATGGATTTTAAAACTGATCAACCCCTGGTAAACCTTGACCGTATATGGGCACACTGCCATATGTCTTCCATTCCTTTGGTTGACCACCCCTTTAAACCTGCGGCTCCCTGGATGACGAATGACGTCATCAAGCCATTTTCGTTCCCCTAATCCAAGTGTCTGTTTATTACATGTTCATTACAGTACTGACACAGAGGAGTCTAGCTGTAGCTCAGTTATAATAAAACGATATTGGCGAGGTGCGGCATAAAAGAAGCACACGAACGGAGAAAAGGGGAACATTTACAAGGGGAAATAAACACATATTGGTGGTAAACATTATCACTCCCTCCTATATAAAACGCCAGAAGAGGGAATCAATTGAGAGGGAGCGAGAGGAAAAAAGAGCGCTGAAGGCAGCCCACTCAATAGCCACTTATTAGGCGAATAGCCTACATTCCAGTCGGATTTGCGTACATTAATAAACCATCATAAGAAATGTGAGTATCACCCTGTTGCCTAACCTACTGGTGACATGTATTTTCTTTGTTTGCTTGATGTCTAATGTGAATGTATCATTCCATGGTCGGTGGGCAGCAGGGTGCAAGCCTATTTGTTGTTCAGAAATGGTTTTAGAAAGCCAATTAAATTAACAATTGTCTCCAAGGCATATATGGCATTTAAATCGTGCGTCAGGGTTAAAGACCACTATAATTGCATTATCATTGTGTTGATGAACTATATTTACTATTTGATGTTTATTTATCAACATTTACTGACAACACATTATAACACACATAGGTTAAATGGGATATATCCAACATTAGCCTATAGGCTATTCCATAGGCGTCGAATAACGGTTACTCATTGGCCCCTGTTGTCAGCCATATTTCCTTACAACATATTTCAGTCACGTTGGCTATTTATAATTAGGTATATTTATTCACATTTAAAATATGTATTTTCTTATCATTGGAATTGGACATGCACGCATTTTCTCCGGGTTGAACTGGTTTGATTTGAATGGGTTGACGTCCGTTTATTCGTCTGTAGGCTATCTGAATATCCATTTGTAAAATTACATTGGAATTGAAAGTAGAAAACCTACACATTTCTAATTTGGCTATTTGGATTGGTTTCTGCTATTCCTTTCTAGACAAATGAATGGATACTGCTCAAAATACACTTATTATGAGCAACTTCGACCTAAAAACATATTTTATTTAATTCAACATGTTTAACATCTTATTAGAGAAGCAACACATCCATATTATCTTGGATGTAATGGATGTAGAGGTTACTATTATTAGCCATTTTATGGGTTTAGCCTACTTGATATTGCTAACCAACGGTGGGGGTGGGGGTAACTGACGCTCATATCTGTCGATTGTCGCGCGATTTAAGTATTTTATTTGAGGACTCAAGGCTACACTGGGGATGTGACCGTTTTCTGATCCTTTCCTTGACAGGCTATAGCCCTACTATGTTACCTCGTCTGTATTTTTTGTTTTTTTTGCGACTGCTAGGTTACAGGACGCAGGTGTTTCACTGCCAGGGAAGATGGCCGTGTTAGTCTTTTCTCTGTTGATTCGTGCATACAAACAAGGTGTTGAAACAGACTACCGGTACATCTCGTTGAGGCCAGGCAACAAATGTCAATGTTACATCTTCAACATGCTGTTGATAAACACATGTAACCATACCATTGGTTATGCATGTATCCTATTTTCTCACTGTTAACGCCCCCGATAAATTGGTGGTGACATTGCTTTCAAACGAAACTAAGGACCACCCTCACCTTTTCAACAAACATGAAACCCCCTCTCTTTATGCTAACTTAAATGGGAGAAATGTTGGGGAACCATGCAACGCCCGTGCCAATCCTACTTTTCAACACTGGACAGCGCTGCCTTTCGTTGTTTTCCCACGGTGCTGAAACCGATTTACAGGCTAGTCCACTTTGTGACTATGGTGTGTGTGAGCGCTGTCTCGTAATGGATGAAATACTATTTGTAAATGCTTCATTTGAATGTTTATGTCAATCGGTCATTTAAAGTGAAGAAAGACGTGTATTTAGGCCTACTAGTTAATGTAGTTGCCTATTAATAACAAAAGGCTAATTGTCGTGTGCGTGTGTGTAGAATGATCAAACAGAGCATGACAGCTGTTTTTCAAAGGGAATATGAACTGTTAACTGGCTGATATACTGATTTGCTTGACAAGGGACGTTTTTTTTCATCATATTGGTTGAGGACGTTGCCAATGTGAGTTAGGCCTGCACTGTAAATAAAACTGTAATTAATATAGTAATTTTAGGTATTATCAGTAAAACAACTCTGAAACCTTTTACTGCAGCATATTGTAAATTATGGAGTCTTGTGGGGAAATGGCTCTATTTCGATTCTTACTGTAAATCCATCCCACAGAATACAGTACCGTACTGTATCTTTAGACTGACAAAAACCTTTGACCACTAGTTTGATGCATGGTATTGTTGTTTCTGGCTCATTAACATATTTTAAGGCATATTCGCTGCACCTGCGAGTAAGAATGTTGTGCCAATTTAACTTCTATTTGGTTTTAGAGCCAGCCCCATCAATTTAAACGGAATAGTGGAGAGATTGGAGTGGTAGCAAGTCTTAAACCTTAAATGGTTGAGCGTTTTGAAGTTCTTTTGCTCTGTTTTGCCCTGTAGTCACTGCCAATTTAGAAGCCTCTGTTAAGGCCTTTAGAAGTGCAAGTGATATAAAACACCAAATATTCATTAAAATGATGTAATGTGTGAACACTTTACCTAGCAGTAAACCTGCTTGCACCAATCCGTTGTAATAACAGAAAAATACTGTGAAATACAAACCTCTCCCCTCAATGAATGAATCAATGAATTCATTCCAATCACGGTAGCATTTACTTTTCCACAGTATAATACAGTAAAATGTACGGCACTGTACTTGATTTGATACCATATGTATATCACAGTAGGTGTACTTTAATATGATATACAGACTTTTAATTGCCACCAAGCTGCCTGTACTACTGTCAAATTCATGGTAACCCCTTTACAGCATGGTCTTGCCCTGGATTTCCCCCAAGGCTGCTGTCGTCACTCCATTAGTCTTATTTCCAAGGCTAGCTTACACAATACATTTTGTCGTTCACATTGAATATTTTCCCCGTCACTGTGCACACAATCCACCCTCTGCTTTTATCACGAGTCCCTGAGAAAACAATGGTTGTTGTAGGCAATGATCTACAAAACACACAGGGTGAGTTGCCAATAACCGTCCTCATCCATCGTTCATCTGGCTTTTCCTCGCGGCGCAGTGACGATGGCCCCTTCTGCAGTGAAGGTGAAAGAGACTGGGCAGGATTTGGCCTGTAAACAAGATGAGAAAGAACACGACCAACCTAGACATCACTAACATAATGGAGGCTCCCAGTAAAATACATACGACTTGGGTAGCATAATGATTAATGTGGCAAAATGGCACAAGCCAGAAAATTAGTGTTTCCAGACAGGGCTTGCTTTGGACTGATAAAGCCAGGCAAACGAAAACATCAGGAGTGTACAGAAGGATTTGTAGCCACATGGAGATTAGCTGTGTGTGACGGACTTAAAGGTGACCTTTATACTGAGTTTTGTCTCACTCTGCTGGAGGAAGAGGGTCACTACCGACAGGAGGCAGCCTCAAGATGTAGTTGAGAAACAAGATTGAAAGCGGTTCATACTCAACGCTGTGTATTCATTATTTCCCACTTATCCCTATAATACCCCTATGATTATACAATAATAAAAAGGCTACAGAGACTTCAAATGAAATAACATTGAGTTTGATACTCACTCTCACATACAGTTAGAGCTATTATGAAAATGACTACTTCCCTAAAGCCATTTAGTTTACAGTGTATGACCCCTGCTTGGGGGTGCAGTTACAGTTACACAACTATTGCTCTACTTGGGTGCTGGAAATACTGACGAGACACAATACACGCCATCATCACACCGAAACAAAAAAAAAGATACCGTTTAAGTGGGAAGTTTACATACACTTAGGTTGGAGTCATTAAAACTTGTTTTTCAACCACTCCACTAATTTCTTGTTAACAAACTATAGTTTTGGAAAGTCAATTAGGACATCTACTTTGTGCATGACACAAGTCATTTTTCCGACAATTGTTTTGACAGATTATTTAACCTATAATTCACTGTATCGCAATTCCAGTGGGTCAGAAGTTTACATACACTAAGTTGACTGTGCCTTTAAACAGCTTGGAAAATTCCAGAAAATAATGTCATGGCTTTAAAAGCTTCTGATAGGCTAATTGAGATAATTTGAGTCAATTGGAGGTGTACCTGTCGATGTATTTCAGGGCCTACTTTCATACTCAGTGCCTCTTTGCTTGACATCATGGGAAAATCAAAAGAAATCAGCCAATAACTCAGAAACAAATTGTAGACCTCCACAAGTCTGGTTCATTCTTGGGAGCAATTTCCAAGGTACCACATTCATCTGTACAAAGAATAGTATGCAAGTATAAACACCATGGGACCACGCAGCCATCAAACCGCTCAGGAAGGAGACGCGTTCTGTCTCCTAGAGATGAACGTACTTTGGTGCAAAAAGTGCAAATCAATCCCAGAACAACAGCAAAGGACCTTGTGAAGATGCTGGAGGAAACAGGTACAAAAGTATCTATATCCACAGTAAAATGAGTCCTATATCGACATAAACTGAAAGGGCGTTCCGCAAGGAAGATGCCACTGCTCCAAAACCGCCATAAAAAAGGCATTTTTAGAGAAATGTCCTCTGGTCTGACGAAACAAAAATATAACTGTTTGGCCATAATGACCATCGTTATGTTTGGAGGAAAAAGGGGGAGGCTTGCAAGCCGAAGAACACCATCCCAACCGTGAAGCACGGGGGTGGCAGCATCATGTTGTGGGGTGCTTTTCTGCAGGAGGGACTGGTGCACTTCACAAAATAGAACCAGAGAATGTGATGGTTTGGATTCATTCAGAACCTCACTGAATGTGCTTCAGTAGTGGGTGTTATGAATACAGTGGAAAAGAGTTGTAAGCACAGCTGATTCTTATCATTGTATTTCATGCTTGGTGGATCATTTTATCTAGGCCCTTAGATCCTGGTGTTGGATGTTAATGTTCAGTATTTATAAACCATTCAGCCTGTTGAGGCTCATTAAAGAGAGATATTCTGCCTACCTTTCCCATCATCCAGTCAAGCTGTTGACTTGATCCAAACCTATAAGGTTGAGATTCAGCCTCAGTGAGTACTGTGATGGTGGATAATTCCAAGCAATCTGGAGGCGAAAGAAACGCACACCTGTTTAGGCGAGGTGCTGGCTAGTGGAGTAGAAGACTTGAAAAAGAAAAGGATAATTCCAAGCAGCCATGATTTGATAGTAACTTATTTGACTTTTATGTACCAAAGGGATTGGTTTGCCTATTTAGTAGATGCATGCATTACTACATGTTCATTCTTACATCATTGAAGGTGAATAGACTGACGAGTTGTGTTTGATTGACAGGTCTGCCCCAGCTGCTGCCGGCGCCCCCGCAGATGGAGCGGCGCCCCCTCCCAACCTCACCAGCAACCGCCGCCTGCAACAGACACAGGCTCAGGTGGATGAGGTGAGGAACATGCAGACACACTCACCTTGTATTACACACGTACTGACCCACAGAAATATCTTTACATTGCTCACATGCTGTGAATAGTCACAAGCTGACATGGACTGGATGAATGCGTGTCCAACACACTAATGTAAACAATACATTACTCAGTCTGAGATGATTGAGTGATTCACCCTGTCTGTTTTCGGCCCATGTTTCTTCCCTCCCCAGGTGGTGGATATCATGCGTGTAAACGTGGATAAGGTTCTGGAGCGTGATCAGAAGCTGTCAGAGCTGGATGATCGGGCCGATGCTCTGCAGGCTGGAGCCTCACAGTTCGAGACCAGCGCTGCAAAACTCAAGAACAAGTATTGGTGGAAGAATGCCAAGGTAAGGGTATAGACTGGGATAGATAGTACATTAATTCATGATAATAGTAATTTCCTTTGAGGCTTTTAAGACTCATGTTAAAACATAATTAAATGAATTAAAAGTATACTTTGTGATTAACCTCATGTTTCATCCCCCCTGATTTACTGCCTCTCCATTTCCAACTCTGCTTCCTCTAGATGATGATTATCCTGGGGCTGATATGTGCGATTGTCCTCATTGTCCTCATCGGTAAGGTTCACACCCACACTCTTCCTGCCATGGCAGTTTGAATGAAGATATACTCTCTGCTTAAAAATTATATATATATATTTCTCTCTCTCTCTCTCTCTCTCTCTCTCTCTCTCTCTCTCTCTCTCTCTCTCTCTCTCTCTCTCTCTCTCTCTCTCTCTCTCTCTCTCTCTCTCTCGCTCTCTCCTCTTTCTTTCTCTCTAATTATCTCTCTCCAGTCTACTTCAGCACCTAAGATGAGTGGCTCCTACCCCAGTCTGCAGTCAAGACTGCCCGCTTCCTTGCAACAGAAAATTATTTAAATTGACGAGGAAATGATCCACTAACGTTGAATTCATTAAATTGCTCCTAAATAGTCTCAATATGACCCTGCCCTGAACGCCCTGACCCCCTCAGCCCCTGCTTCCACCGCCTCACCTCTGGACTCCTGTCAGTCTATGTCCTGTAAATCTGTGGACCTGCCTCCTTTGTAAATACTTCCTGCTTTTCTAATCTGTCGTTCATACTAGACTCCAATACTTGTTGTGATTGTTACCGATGACAACAACAGAAAAGGAAAATGATGACCCTGGTGATAATTGTTATATACCAGACACATATATAGTTCTTTGTAGAGTTTTATTCTGATATAATGTTTTTGTAGGTTGTGTGTGGGTGTGCGTTTTGTATTTTTTAATTGTTGTATTCATTTTACTTATGCTTCAGATTTGAACTGCTGCCTATTAATCAGAGTGTGCATATCTTGCACATTCTCTCTCACTGTCTCTGCCTGTCTCTGGATTTCTCTCTCTTGCTCTGTATCACATAGAGTATAGGTGCATCTTTGCACCGTGACATAGTCTCCTTTAACCGAGGTACTTTATCAATATTCCCATCCTCTTCTCCCATCTTTTGCTTCTCCATCACTTTCTCTCTTCTATACCATTTAGCCATTTACCGTCTCTTCAGAATCCTTTCACTCTTTCTCTTTGTTTTCGTTTCTGTCTCCCTGTCTGCTGTTTCCTAGTCATATACCTTCTCTTTTTAAACTACCATTAGAGTTGGACCAATGTCTGTAGATGTTTTTTATTTTACTTAGTGTCTTATTTCGAGAACATTCCTTGATGGCAGTCTAGTACAAATGCTGTCACTGTAGCACAGGTATGTGTAAGTATCTTTGAAAACAGAAAATAGATAGCCTGTATAAAGTAACCGTAAATATTATTGTAGAAATCAATATAACAAGCCAGAGTGGGGAAAATAACAATACTGATAGAAAGGAGGGCTGACTAGTTTTTGTTTGGTGGATCATAATTTGAACCGGATTCATTTGTTCATTTCAGCAACATAAAATTGCATAAAGTTGCTGTGACAATGGACCAATCCGACAGAGATGTCATTACTAACTAAATAATCACAATGACACAGTAAAGCCTTAGTCTCTAATCAAAACGTATCACCTTAATGGTCAAAATGTTCAAATCCACTCTTTATATTGTGTAGGGGGACTGAAAACGGTTAGGTGGTGTGAAATGCACAAAGAACTTTGATATTGATGGCGCTGTCTGACTGGTCAACAGAATGACCGCTGTCTGACTGGTCAACAGAATGACCGCTGTCTGACTGGTCAACAGAATGACCGCTGTCTGACTTGTCAACAGAATGACCGGCAGAGAGAGAACCTCTTGCAGCAAAACCTCACCTATTGATGAGCACATACACAGACAACTCAGCCTTATTTGAAAGTGAAGGTACAAGTATTAAGATAGATGAAGCAACTGGCATAGACAAACAGTAGCAGAACAAGATGATCTAGAGAAAGGGACTAACTTGGGTCATGGGTACCAGCTTCATCGACAGATTCAGAGTTGCTGTAAAACTTAAGTGAACATTCCTAGAAATGTCATGAAAAACGTCTTAGCATTCCAGCACACAAGATAGAGTGAGCGTTTAGCTAGTGCTGTGGTTCTCTCTCTTTCTTTCATTTCTCCCTAGTTACTGCCTTTTTCTTTTTTAAACATAGTAATAGAGTATATTTTATATAGCATATGTTTGTGTTTGTGTGAAGCAGACAGGTAAAGAGGAGACTGAACTCAAGCAGGGCTTCACTAACTGCTGTGAGCAGTGAGCTCCTCTCTACCTGTTTGCGTGTATGTGTCTTTTTGCGGTTTACCTCTGTAAGATAAACACTGCCAAGAAACTAGGGAGAGGCTTTTATTTTCTGTTATTTTCTCATTGGTGCCCTTAATGGTATGGTCTTAGTGGATTGCTCTTGCATGGTTACCTCTTGTCCCATGTCCCTGTAAAGGCTTACCTGTTGCTAGTGCTATCGATCTGCCAGCTCTGTTAGCCTACGTTATGAGTAGTAACAGAAAGACCCCTGGAACTGTGGGATATATAGTTGTTCCCATAGGTTATGTCACTTCAACATGACCTCTTCCCCTCTGTTCCACCGGATCTGCATACTTCCTACATCCTCCTGTTTCACCTCCGTCCCCAGCTCCCCCCTCACTGATTCAGGATCCTACACTGTGAATGTGTGTGTGAGTGTGTGTTGGTGAAACACTGCCGCCCTGGGAATATCCCTAGTTTATCTTGACAGATTAGGCCACTTAGACCTCACCGATGTGGGCAAGCTGTTTCCATGACAACTGAATTCGATGAGCAGAGTGGTGAGGTAACAGATTAGCCCACTGACTTTTTCAGACTGGTCAAGTTTGCCATTTTTCCAGGTATGCTCAAGGAATATTAACTGGCAGAGCCTCCCCCCCCAACCACGCATCACTTTATGAATAAACGACACAGATATTCCCTTGCTCTTTCTCTCGCCCCCTCACTCTCTCTTTCTTTCTCCTCTCTCTCTCTCTCTCTCTCTCTCTCTCTCTCTCTCTCGCTCTCTCTCCCTCTCCCCCCCCCCCCCCTCTCTCGCTCTCTCTCTATCACACACATGTTAATGGGAATGGCCTTATCCATTATCTCCCTGTGAAGCATATCCCCCACCCTCCCCCTTTAATCCACTTAAGTAGAGCAAACTAATTCAGAGGGAAATTACCAAAGACCAGGTCTTCTTTCTTATGCTGCCAACTGCCATCAAAAACAAGTAGAGGAACACAACATATTTTACCCGGGTCACTTTAACAGCAATAGTACTGGTACCTGTTTTTAAAAGCATACCCTTAACCCAAAATACCTAGTCACATGACTTTTTAACCCTTTCAGATCTTAGTCAACATGTCATACCCGGCAAATAGATGGTGACATTATGTGCTATTTGAAGACCTAAGCTATTTGAAGACCCAAACCTAAGTAAAATGTGCTTCATCCCCCCCCCCCCAAGTCTTTAGACATATGCTCCTATAACTAATAATAGCACAACTTATCTTTTGTGTGTCTCTGTCGTGCTGACAACAATTTAAAGATAAAAAAAAATATGAACGTTATCTATAGCTGTTTAACAAAACAAACAAAACATGTATAAAAATAAGTCTGTATTGTCTGGTGTTGTAGTGTGGGGGTATATTTGGGGGAAGGGGGTTCCTATTTCCTCTGGTCAGGGATTATAACAGTTCATGAAAATCTACAATGTGAAAACGAAAATCTACATGAAGCTATATAAACATTTGAGTAGCAAATAATCACCATTTTGAAGGTGACAAAAAATAGAGGGCTGCCTTCGAGTTATTATTGTCTCAGTGGATTGGAGTGACATGACACGACGGGTCGGGGTAGGACTACTGTGTTGTTCACAAATCCAAGGGTTGACCTAAGAGTGCTCAGTAAATTTAGATACAAAAATAGACAACTTTATGTCCTGTGAGTGCTCATTTCTGTTGCTTTTCTTCTCTGTGAGGATGGGTCTGTGCAACTTTTAATGTCCAGGCACTTTTTCCTGTTGTATTCTGGGTGCATTTTGCGGGGCTAGAATATGATATGGATGAGAATATTGTGTTATTGCCAACCCTAAGAGGTGTTCGGTGGATTCAACATAAGAGGCAACCTTTTGAGGCACTGGACCGTCACAGGTTGGCAATAAAATCACAATGCTCTAACTAAAACACATGAAATTTATAAAATATAATGTCGGACCCTATGTTTTCTTTGTAATTTGCATAAAGTTAGTAATAACTTAGGTATGATGCCAATGGCTTGGGTTGTGTGTACATTGGAAGAGGGGGGAAAGATTAAATAAAGACTTGTTCTCTATGTTAATCATGTCAGACAAGTCAAGAAAATGGGATGTTACTGGAATTTTTTATTTTATTTTAACCCTCTAGTCAAATTTCAAGAATTCTTAGAATGGTGTCACGATTCGAAACAGATTCCTCTGTTGTTAATATGATTATTTTTGTTTGAGCTGTTCATTTTGGGGATGGAATATTATTTTGTTCTTTGAGGACTGTGGTTGGGGGAAGTGACAGTCAACATTGCCTCTTTTTGCCTTGCCTTTCAGGAGGGAATAGACTGGGGGATCATGGGTAATGTGTACTGTTCAGTCTGTTTTATTTAATTGATTGTGTTTTTGTTTTGAATGGGATTGTATATTCAACAAAGTGGATTGCAATGTACCAGAGGAAACCAATTTAAAACCAGAAGTACATAAAAAACAATTGTAGTGTAAATCTATCAATCTCTTATTATATTGATGAACATCATGGAAATATATATATATATATTTCCATGATGTTCATTGGTTTTCCAATATATATATATATTGGAAAACCAATCATTCTGATGACCTGTGTTTATTGTTCCGAGTTTGAAACTAATGATGAAATGAAATTAAATCTATGATAAAATGGGTCCAAATAGAATTGATTTATCTACAACTGTATTGCAAACCAGATATATTTGTCATATGTCACCAAGACAGGATGGCATATCTCACTTGAATTTGAGCAAGAAAGAGATTAATCACACACCAAAAACATGAACCTAAAATAACTATAAATTGTCTTCACAAAATATTTTAGCAGACAGCCATCGCGTAGCTTTCATGGAATGTATGAATCACACACATAATCTCTCACCAATTTAGGGTTTCATCATCCTGGAGAGAAGATGTGGATTATACAATTATATTTAGGCTAGCTAGGGTTACTATGGGAAGGTGTCCATCTATGCTAGTAAAGACAACATTTGTTGAGTGTTCAGATCACCAACATTGTGAATCCACTCCAAAGGAACCAAAGGCCAAGTCAGAAGAACACTGTGTGTGAACTGTACACTCAGATGAAGTTGTATGTACAGTTGAAGTCGGAGGATTACATATACCTTAACCAAATCCATTTAAACTCAGTTTTTCACAATTCCTGACATTTAATCCTAGTAAGAATTCCCTGTCTTAGGTCAGTTAGGATCACCACTTTATTTTAAGAATGTGAAATGTGAGAATAATAGTAGAGAAAATAATTTATTTCAGCTTTTATTTATTTCATCATATCTCAATTAGTATTTGGTAGCATTGCCTTTAAATTGTTTAACTTGGGTCAAACGTTTTGGGTAGCCTTCCACAAGCTTCCCACAATAAGTTGGGGGAATTTTGGCCCATTCCTCCTTTACAGAGCTGGTGTAACTGAGTCAGGTTTGTAAGGCCTCCTTGCTCGCACATGTTTTTTCAGTTCTGCCCACTAGGATTGAGGTCAGGGCTTTGTGATGGCCACTCCAATACCTTGACTTTGTTGTCCTTAAGCCATTTTGCCACAACTTTGGAAGTATGCTTGGGTCATTGTCCATTTGGAAGACCCATTTGCGACCAAGCTTTAACTTCCTGACTGATGTCTTGAGATGTTGCTTCAATATATTCACATCATTTTCCATCCTCATGATGCCATCTATTTTGTGAACTGCTACACCTGCAGCAAAGCACCCCCACAACATGATGCTGCCACCCCCGTGCTTCATGGATGGGGTGGTGTTCTTCAGCTTGCCAGCCTCCGACATTTTTCCTCTGAACATAACGACGGTCATTATGGCCAAACAGTTATATTTTTGTTTCATCAGACCAGAGGACATTTCTCCAAAAAGCACGATCTTTGTCCCCATGTGCAGTTGCAAACCGTAGTCTGGCTTTTTTATGGCAGTTTTGGAGCAGTGGCTTCTTCCTTGTGGAGCGGCCTTTCAGGTAATATCGATATATGACTAATTTTACTGTGGATATAGATACTTTTGTACCTGTTTCCTCCAGCATCTTCACAAGGTCCTTTGCTGTTGTTCTGGGATTGATTTGCACTTTTCGCACCAAAGTACGTTCATATTTAGGAGACAGAAAGCGTCTCCTTCCTGAGCGGTATGACGGCTGCGTGGTCCCATGGTGTTTATACTTGCATACTATTGTTTGTACAGATGAACACGGTACCTTCAGGCGTTTGGAAATTGCTCCCAAGGATGAACCAGGCTTGTGGAGGTGTACTATAGGTCTTGGCTGATTTCTTTTGATTTTCCCATGATGTCAAGCAAAGAGGCACTGAGAAGGTAGTTCAAGTAGGCCTTGAAATACATCCACAGGTACACCTCCAATTGACTCAAATGATGTCAATGAGCCTATCAGAAGCTTCTAAAGCCATGACATAATTTTCTGGAATTTTCCAAGCTGTTTAAAGGCACAGTCAACTTTGTTGATACAATGATAAGTGTAATAATCTGTCTGCAAACAATTGTTGGAAAAATTACTTGTGTCATGCACAAAGTAGATGTCTTAGCCGACTTGCCAAAACTATATTTTGTTAACAAGAAATTAGTGGAGTGGTTGAAAAACAAGTTTTAATGACTCCAACCTAAGTGTATGTAAACTTCCGACTTCATCTGTAATTGAAATGGGCACAGCACATTCATAGAATTATTATAACACATATTTCTACACTTTTGCCATAGGAAATATAGGTTTGAGTCAACATTTCATTGGTTTGACATTAGTGTTTATAGGTATATCCCCTCACAATGCCTAGAGATTGCAAATGCAGTCTTGTCAGGACAAGGCCTCAGCAGGGGTGTATTCATTACGGTTTACTGTTCAAGAACCAAATGGAAACAAACAGAGCAAACAATAGTTTCTATTGGACGAATTCAGGTAGGTCTATCCTTGTTTAATTTCCGTTTGCTTCTGTTTAAAGGTGCAATATGCAGAAATCAGTACACCATTTCCTGGTTGCTAAAATTCTAAAGGTTCGCTTAATTTCAGTTTACGTGACAAAACAAGCAAATGTAGAGAATCAATGTACCATCTAAACCACTGTTATTTTTTTGCATTTTGTGTAACTTATTTTTTTATTTATTGTGTACATAATGCTGCTGCTACTGTCTCTTATGACCAAAATAACTTCTGGACATCAGAAAAACGATTACTCACGTGAACTGGAAGAAACTTTTTCCTTTAATGAGTCCGACAAGAAGAAAATCCTGCTTTCACTGGAACAGGCCCAAATCCATGCCTTTTGCGTAAAAAAAAGATGCCAGGAAAGGGGGCGCAGTTCGGGGATCCTTCTGAGAATCCGGAGGCGAGCGAGCAAATTCCCAATGGCTTCCATTCTTTGTGTTGACGTGCAATCTTTAGAAAATAAAATTGATGACCTATTATTAAGATTGTCCTACCAACGGGACATTAAAAACTGTAACATCTGTAACATCATATGTTTCACCGAGACGTGGCTGAACGAAGAAACGGACAATATAGAGCTGGCGGGATTTTCCATGCACCGGTAGAACAGAGACACTACCTCTGGTAAGACAGGGGTGGGGGTGTGTGTCTTTTTGTCAATAACAGCTGGTACGCAATGTCTAATATTAAAAAAGTCTTGAGGTATTGCTCGCCTGAGGTAGAGTACCTAATGAGAAGCTGTAGACCACACTATCTACCAAGAGAGTTCTCATCTGCATTACTCGTAGCCTTCTATTTACCACCACAAAGCGAAGCTGGCACTAAGGCCATATACAAAGAAGCATATGCAGAAATGGTGTGGCAGGGGACTTTAATGCAGGCAAATTTAAATCAGTTTTACCAAATTTTGTGCAACCAGGGAAAAGCCAGGGGTAAAACATCCTAGACCACCTTTACTCCACACACAGAGATGCATACAAAGCTCTCCCCCGCCCTCCATTTGGCAAATCTGAAATCCTCCTGATTCCTGCTTACAAGCAAAAACTAAAGCAGGAAGTACCAGTGGCTCAATACGGAAGTGGTCAGATGACGAGGATGCTACACTACAGGACTGTTTTGCTAGCAGAGACTGGAATATGTTCTGGGATTCATCCAATGGCATTGAGGAATACATCACCTCAGTCATCGGTTTCATCAATTAGTGCATCGATGACGTCGTCCCCACAGTGACTGTACGTACATATCCCAACCAGATGCCATGGATTACAGGCAACATCCGCATCGAGCTAAAGGCTAGAGCTGCCGTTGTCAAGGAGCGGGAGACTAATCCGGACTC
This sequence comes from Oncorhynchus clarkii lewisi, assembly GCF_045791955.1. Taxonomy (NCBI): domain Eukaryota; kingdom Metazoa; phylum Chordata; class Actinopteri; order Salmoniformes; family Salmonidae; genus Oncorhynchus; species Oncorhynchus clarkii. Next base: position 28,013,159 of record NC_092175.1, on the reverse strand, counting down.
TTATAAGAAATCCTGCTATGCCCTCAGATGAACCCTCAAACGAGCAAAGCGTCAATACAGGATTAAGATTGAATCCTACTACACTGGCTCTGACGCTCGTCGGATGTGGCAGGGTTTGAAAACTATTACGGACTACAAAGGGAAACCCAGACGCGAGCTGCCCAGAGCCTACCAGACGAGCTAAATGCCTTTTATGCTCGCTTCGAGGCAAGCAACACTGAAGCATGCATGAGAGCACCAGCTGTTCCAGATGACTGTGTGATAATGCTCTCGGTAGCCGATGTGAACAAAATCTTTAAACAGGTCAACATTCACAAACCCGCTGGGCCAGACGGATTACCAGGACGTGTACTCAAAGCATGCGCGGACCAACTGTCAAGTGTCTTCACTGACATTTTCAACCTCTCCCTGACCGAGTCTGTAATACTTACATGTTTCAAGCAGACCACCATAGTACCTGTGCCCAAGGAAGTGAAGGTAACCTGCCTAAATGATTACCGCCCCATGACACTCACATCGGTAGCCATGAAGTGCTTTGAAAGGCTGGTCATGGCTCACATCAACAGCATCCTCCCGGACACCCTAGACCCACTCCAATTCGCATACCACGCGAACAGATCCTCAGATGACGCAATCTCAATCGCACTCCACACTGCCCTTTCCCACTTGGACAAAAGGAACACCTATGTGAGAATGCTGTTCATACAGCTCAGCGTTCAACACCAGAGTGCCCACGTAGCTTATCACTAAGCTAAGGACTCTGGGACTAAACACCTCCCTCTGCAACTGGATCCTAGACTTCCTGACGGACCACACCCAGGTGGTAAGAGACGGCAACAATACGTCTGCCGCGCTGATCTTTAACACTGGGGCCCCTCAGGTGTGCACTTAGTCCCCTCCTGTATTCCCTGTTCACCCACGACTATGTGGCCAAGCACGACTCCAACGCCATCATTAAGTTTGCTGACAACCCACGACAACGATGAGATGGCCTATAGGGAGGAGGTTGGAGAATTGGCAGTATGGTGCCAGGACAACAACCTCTCCCTCAATGTGTGCAAGACAAAGAAGCTGATCGTAGACTACAGGAAAAGGCGGGCCGAACAGGCCCCTATTAACATTGAATGGGCTGTAGTGGAGTTGTTCGAGAGTTTCAAGTTCCTTGGTGTCCACATCACCAACGAACTATCATGGTCCAAACATACCAAGACAGTCGTGAAGAGGGCACAACAAAACCTTTTCCCCCTCAGGAGACTGAAAAGATTTTTGCATGGGTCTCCAGATCCTCAAAAGGTTCTACAGCTGCACCATTGAGAGCATCCTGAACGGTTGTATCACCGCCTGGTACCCCCCTTGTACACTGTTGCTACTCGCTGTTTGTTTGTTACCTCGTCATAGTCACTTCGCCCCAACCTACATGTACAGATTACCTCAACTAGCCTGTACCCCTGCACACTGACTTGGTACCGGTGCCTCCTGTATATAGCCTCGTTATTGTTATTCTTATTGTTTATTGTTTGTTTGTTTGTATAAGTAAGCATTTCACGGTAAAGTCTACACGTATTCAGCGCATGTGGCAAATAAAGTTTGATTTGATTTGTTTTGAAGCATAGAAATAACACACATAGAACATAGTGGGCTCACAAGTGGCACAGCGGTCTAAGGCATGGTATCTCAGTGCTAAGAGGCATCACTACAGTTGCTGGTTCAAATCCAGGCTGTATCACATCCAGCCATGATAGGGAATCCCACAGGGCAGCACACAATTGGCCCAGCGTCATCTGGGTTTGGCTGGGTAGGTTGTCATTCTAAATAAGAATTTGTTAGTAACTGACTTGCCTAGATAAAGGAAGGTAAATCATTAAAAGAACAGATCAACTGTTTCCTAGACTTTGTTTCAATGAGAATGACAGATATACAGTGCCTTGCGAAAGTATTCGGCCCCCTTGAACTTTGCGACCTTTTGCCACATTTCAGGCTTCAAACATAAAGATATAAAACTGTATTTTTTTGTGAAGAATCAACAACAAGTGGGACACAATCATGAAGTGGAACGACATTTATTGGATATTTCAAACTTTTTTAACAAATCAAAAACTGAAAAATTGGGCGTGCAAAATTATTCAGCCCCTTTACTTTCAGTGCAGCAAACTCTCTCCAGAAGTTCAGTGAGGATCTCTGAATGATCCAATGTTGACCTAAATGACTAATGATGATAAATACAATCCACCTGTGTGTAATCAAGTCTCCGTATAAATGCACCTGCACTGTGATAGTCTCAGAGGTCCGTTAAAAGCGCAGAGAGCATCATGAAGAACAAGGAACACACCAGGCAGGTCCGAGATACTGTTGTGAAGAAGTTTAAAGCCGGATTTGGATCCAAAAAGATTTCCCAAGCTTTAAACATCCCAAGGAGCACTGTGCAAGCGATAATATTGAAATGGAAGGAGTATCAGACCACTGCAAATCTACCAAGACCTGGCCGTCCCTCTAAACTTTCAGCTCATACAAGGAGAAGACTGATCAGAGATGCAGCCAAGAGGCCCATGATCACTCTGGATGAACTGCAGAGATCTACAGCTGAGGTGGGAGACTCTGTCCATAGGACAACAATCAGTCGTATATTGCACAAATCTGGCCTTTATGGAAGGGTGGCAAGAAGAAAGCCATTTCTTAAAGATATCCATAAAAAGTGTTGTTTAAAGTTTGCCACAAGCCACCTGGGAGACACACCAAACATGTGGAAGAAGGTGCTCTGGTCAGATGAAACCAAAATTGAACTTTTTGGCAACAATGCAAAACGTTATGTTTGGCGTAAAAGCAACACAGCTCATCACCCTGAACACACTGTCAAACATGGTAGTGGCAGCATCATGGTTTGGGCTTGCTTTTCTTCAGCAGGGACAGGGAAGATGGTTAAAATTGATGGGAAGATGGTTTGGAGCCAAATACAGGACCATTCTGGAAGAAAACCTGATGGAGTCTGCAAAAGACCTGAGACTGGGACGGAGATTTGTCTTCCAACAAGACAATGATCCAAAACATAAAGCAAAATCTACAATGGAATGGTTCAAAAATAAACATATCCAGGTGTTAGAATGGCCAAGTCAAAGTCCAGACCTGAATCCAATCGAGAATTTGTGGAAAGAACTGAAAACTGCTGTTGACAAATGCTCTCCATCCAACCTCACTGAGCTCAAGCTGTTTTGCAAGGAGGAATGGGAAAAAATTTCAGTCTCTCGATGTGCAAAACTGATAGAGACATACCCCAAGCGACTTACAGCTGTAATCGCAGCAAAAGATGGCGCTACAAAATATTAACTTAAGGGGGCTGAATAATTTTGCACGCCCAATTTTTCAGTTTTTGATTTGTTAAAAAAGTTTGAAATATCCAATAAATGTCATTACACTTCATGATTGTGTCCCACTTGTTGTTGATTCTTCACAAAAAAATACAGTTTTATATCTTTATGTTTGAAGCCTGAAATGTGGCAAAAGGTCGCAAAGTTCAAGGGGGCCGAATACTTTTGCAAGGCACTGTATAACTCAGGTAGGGTTGCCCCAAAAGCTACATATTGCAGCTTTTAGATTTTTTTTTGCAACAGAATTGGCTGAATGAATACACCCCAGGTAGGCAGGTCCAAAAAGTCAGTAGCACCACCCAGTGGATGTTTACCATAACAATTACTTCATTGAATTGTGAATGCATGTCACCCCATGTGTCACCCTCCATAGCTGTACCACATGACACATGTTGTTGGTGTTACTGCCTGAGATGAAATTATATTTCATTTTAATGCCCAAATGAAAATGTAAACAATATAAATAATTAAGATATCATAAGGATCTAGAAACAATTAGAATCTGAAAACAATTAAAAGGGATGGGTCTGAATGAATTATGGCTTTTAAAGCTAGAATCCTTAGTTGCTACATCAATTTTTGGACTTATAAATGAATGATACCCATTGATTCTTGAAGAATATAATGTATAAATGCGTCATGAGCTTAGCTCAACTGTCATACCCCATGAGAACCAAATATATGAGCTTGTTTTACTCCAATGTTTATAAACAACGTACATGTCAACAAACACTGTATAACCTCAACACATGGTTAAAACTTGTTTATGGATTTAATGGATGGTCAGTCCTTGCCTCCATAGCTGTGTCTATGAATTTGAGAGGGGTTATATTTCTCCAGGCCCATCCCACAGCTTTTTTTTTTTTTACTAAAACAGAGGCAGGGTTTAATACCTCTGTGTTAACGGTTCAATTAAGGATATTATTTTAATAGTAGGCTAGTGTTATCAGGGGGGTGGGGGTTCCTCCTCTGGCAGTAGTGTAGACTTTTGGTGAGGAAATGATTTATGTCTGTGCAAAGGCTTGTCATACTGCTGCAGTAGAATTTGTAAGCTCATTTAGTCGGCCTTTGGATGACGTACAGTATGTCTGGAATTTAGTTAAAATGTGTCCTACCAATTTCCATGCATTGTTTCCTTTATTATTACCTGGTTAGTATGGGGAAAGAATTTGATATAAAGAAACCCCTACAATGGTTCACATGCATGTGTTGTGGTTAAGTAAAGTACACAAGGAAAGGATGGGGTGAGGAAATGTCGCCAATTCAGAGTATTGATGGAGGCACGTTGCCAACAAACGTTCTAGCATGCTTTTGGAACCAACAGGGCACCGCTGGGGCAACGTGATAGAAAAGCATAGCAGAGCCCCGTGCAGCCAGGACACCGCCCTACTCAACCAATGAATGTATTCGCCAGGCCTGGGACACTGCACTAGGGCGGAGTCAGTGTTAGTTGAGGACCAATCACTGCAACACATGGGAGCAAGCACGTGTTATTTTCCGTGTTCCCTCCCAGTCATATAAAGCGAATGTGCAGTTCTCTACACATTCTGTGTAGTTATAGGCGATCCACATTGAGTTGTTTCGCTAAAGATGTCATTCTAGGTTTCTGCAATTTCAATCATTTTAAGCCTAACTTTACAGAATACATTGTTGAAGACATTAAAAACAAAAAATACCACGGAGCGTACTTTTTCTTCATGGAAAAAGGTGAGAATGTCAACTTTGATCAAAACCTTGCTACCTAGCTAGCTAACTGGTAAAAAAAAATAACACTACTTTGCTAGCTATATTATTAGTAGTACAATAAATAGTTGCTACATAGCTAACTTAGCTAGCATTAAAAAATATATATGATCAAGCTATCTGCAACAGCATTAACATTGGCTAGTGTAGCTAACATTGTTGTGGCATGCTGGCAAGAGTACTGACACGTTAAAGGGATTTATGTTGTATATCGATGCACAATTCAATATACGGTCAGATGTCGAGGTACAATTTAATGTTGTTTTGGTCAATTCGTGTTCCCTACAAGTGAGACCCATCTTTTGCCAGACTTGTGTCAGGTAGAATAAATGCATGAGCGCATGCGGGTCGTGCCATAGCCAGTCGAGTTGAGGCACGTTGCCTTCGCTGTAGTCAACACAAACATCCCCCACCGGGGTCATCCTGCCCACGTTGTCTTCTGTCGTCAACAATAATATCTCCCAACGGTGTCTTCCTGCTACTTACAGTAAACCCTCAAGACATGCCAGATAGTGAAATGTGCTGTGAAGTTAGTTTACCCTATGTCACCTGTTATCATCGGTTAACGGTTCTTCGAAGTGATGAAATGACTTATTATGGTCAATGGAATATATGGAGAGCAAGTTTTTTGAGCCCCCCAAAAATGAATGTGAGGTTGTTGGAAAAAGGATAGTTCCCCTAGCTAGCTATATTATTTGAATGTCTTAATAGATTGACATTAGGCTATGTACAACTTTTTGAGTATGTTTAGAGCCTAACGTGATTATTTTTGCAATTAGTTAAATCCTTACTAAGAAAGTCCTTACTTGGATGCTTATATGACCTTAGATGATTTAAAATCAAGCCATTTAGTTATGTACATTTGTAGTTTGGGTGAACACTAACTTTTACAGCAGTGTCATTATATTAATGTTTAATTGCAGATGAGATGTAACACTGTCTTTACACAGATGTATGACTCATGATGTTATGTTACTCACCACTCATAAATTGGGAATTGTTTCTTCCATCAGGTATTCTGTCAAAACCATTTCGCACACCGACTGTGCACATGAGGAAGAGCAAACTGATAAAGGTTTCACCCATCTTCTCTTCAATTGGCTTATCAGATTCATAAGCTTAGAATTTACAAAAAAAATACAATCTCAAGATCAATGAGACACAGTAGTTTATCTTCTGGCTCATTTTTACTTGACCAAACCATGACTCTATCTAAGTCTAGTAGACCCACCTAGTAGCAGTATTAGTGTCACAGTTCTTTGTTTTGACATATCATTTTTGTCAAACAGCAATAGTAAATCACTCATACTGGTTATTATGAGTGATGAGAATGCATATACCACTTCTGTAAATGACACTAGTGGAGTAGGTGTAGAAGAAAATGTGGTGGGACTGAAGGCGGGCTGCCAGTCCTCTGAGTCTGGACTGAGTCAGACTGGCAGCTCTGGTAGCTCCAATGGAAAGAGAACTCGGTCTGGGGGCAAGTCCTCCCCCAAGTCCTCAAACTCCGATGACACCGATGCCCACTCGAGTGGGAACGACTCAGCCGAAAGAGAGGTGGAAGGTCACATGGGACGTGAGACATCAACCTGCAGCAGCTCCCATAACGGGAAGGACTCTGCCATGGAGACAACAGAGAGCAAAAGGTAACACATTTAACAGAATTCATATTTGAAACACCACAACCATTTTCAGATGGTAGGAAGTAGACACCGCTTATAATACTATAAAAGTGTCTGCTCAGCGGTGGTAATAACATGTTATTTTGCCCCTGTCAGAGCCAACTCCCACAGCTCTTCCCCTCCCAACAGCTCTATGGTCTACAGCCTGCTGAGTGGCAGCTCGGAGCAGGACCACCCGTCCACCAGCGGATGCAGCAGTGACCAGCCAGCCCGGCTGCAGACCCAGAGAGAGCTGCTCAAGGCTCTGAAGGAGCTAAAGATCCGCATGCCTGCAGACCACTGGGCGAAAGGCCGCTCCAGCACCCTGGCCTCCCTGCAGTATGCTCTCAACTGTGTCAAACAAGTCCGAGGTAAGATGCTGCTTTTTGAGCCTGCCTTTTGCTAGATGTACTGTATACTGTGTGGCTTTAGCATGAAATAGCAAGCTTACTATCTATATACTATTTATACGTGTGTGTTTAGCGAATCAGGAGTATTATCACCAGTGGAGTGTGGAAGAGAGCCACGGTTGCAGTCTGGACCTCTCTGCCTTCACCACAGAGGAACTGGACAACATTACTTCTGAATACACACTCCAGAACACGGTAGGAACTAGAGCACAATCTTCATCTACTAGAACCAGACCAACAGCTCTCAAACAGACTAAAAGCTTTTAAACCCAACAAACCATTGTTCTAACCTCCCTTGTTTCTTCTCTCTCCTGTACAGGACACGTTCTCAGTGGGAGTGTCCTTCCTCTCTGGGAAGTTGGTGTACATCTCCCCCCAGGCCTCTCCCATGCTGCGCACTAAGCCTAATCGACTCCAGGGGACACTCTTCTCTGAGCTGTTGGCCCCCCAGGACGTCAGCACTTTCTACAGCAGCACTGCTCCCTGCCGCCTGCCCCCCTGGGCCTCCTGTACTGGTTCCAGTAAGTCTCCTACAGAAGTCCTTTAATTTAGCTCTAAATTCAAATGGAAATGGATGATCACATTTTTGCATGTCTATGTGATGTTAATGTAACCCCCCCCCCCCCCCCCCCCCCCCCCCCCCCCCGATCTCGCTCAGTGACCTCCCCTGTGGACTGCACCCAGGAGAAATCCATGTTCTGCCGTATCAGTAGTGGGAGGGACAGTGAGGGGGAAGTGCGGTACTACCCCTTCCGTATGACCCCTTACCAGCTAACCCTACGGGACTCCGACATGTCCCAGCCACAGCCCTGCTGCCTGCTCATCGCTGAGAAGGTGCACTCAGGATACGAAGCTCCCCGCATCCCAGCGGACAAGAGGATTTTTAACACTAGCCACACCCCCGGCTGTCTCTTTCAGGAAGTGGATGAAAGAGCTGTGCCGTTGCTAGGCTACCTGCCCCAGGACCTGGTTGGGACTCCTGTCCTCATGTACCTCCACCCTGATGACAGGCCTGTCATGGTGGCCATACACAAGAAGAGTGAGTACTCCTGTCCAACAGTCATGCCTTATATATTCTGTAAGGATTTAGAAACCAGCAAATAGATGACTGGTTATGTAGTAATAGTTTTAACATCTTTGGTTCTCTGCTCAGTTCTCCAGTCAGTGGGGCAGCCCTTTGAACACTCGCCCCTGCGTATGTGTGCCCGGAACGGGGAGTATCTCACCATAGATACCAGCTGGTCCTCCTTCGTCAACCCCTGGAGCCGCAAAGTGGCCTTCATCGTGGGTCGACACAAAGTCCGAACGTGAGTAGTCCACCTCTCTGCTACGTCAATGACCTTCACAAGCTTGCAATAGCCACATTTTAACTGAACTGTAACCTGTTTGTGTAGCTATCAAGCAGTACATATTGCATTGTTCTAAACCCCATTCCCTTGTCCTTCTCCCCTCATCTGCAGGAGTCCCCTGAACGAAGATGTGTTTACTCCTAGTATGGAGGTGGAGGTGCGGGCCATGTCTCCAGAGATCCCCAGGCTCAGTGAGCAAATCCACCGTGTGCTGGTGCAGCCTGTCCACAGTGGTGCCTCCCAGGGCTACTGCAGCTCCCATGGATCCCAGCCACACAGGCCCAGCCCGGGCTCCTCAGGCAGCAGCAGCCCCTCCACCAAGGGGATCATCCAGATGACTATCCAGAGACCAGTGAGTACTAATACAATCACAGATGTTTGTGGTTACAAAATAGTAACAAACGACATTATTTTAATTAGTGGAATTGACTCAGAAGAAAGTTGAGGTGTCATCGTCTAACTCTTTACCCTCTCTTATCTGTCCTACAGCAGCAGACGACATTCCAGCAGATGTGTAAGGACGTCCACATGGTGAAGACCAATGGTCAGCAGGTCTTCATCGAGTCCCGCAACCGCCCACCGCTCCGCAAACACGCCAGCGCTGGTAAACACTTGACTTTGTAGTCAAATGTCTTGTCACGGTGTGCTCTAAAATGTCTGGAACGTTTTCATTACAAAAGTATAACCACAAGGATCGAGATGAAAATGAAATTCTAACAGTACTTCCTTTTCCTCTTCTCAGGAGACCTCGTGACGCCAGAGAATTTAAACAAAGACTTGGGACCTATTGGCGCTCTGGGGCCAACTAAAACCCTGGCCTCCGTGCAGTCAAGGAAAGATCCGTCAGCCAACTACTCCTACCAGCAGATCAACTGTCTGGACAGCATCGTACGCTACCTGGAGAGCTGTAACGTCCCCAACACAGTGAAGAGGAAATGTGGCTCCTCCTCCTGCACCACATCATCAACGTCAGACGATGACAAGCAGAGGGAGTTGTCTGGAACAGCTAAAGGTATACAATACAGATCCTATTGAAATCCTATTATGTATTTTTATGCCTCTTTTAAGGTCTGCAGGTATTTTGGACCAAATATCTGTGTTTCCCTACAGATCTCGAAGGGTCACAGGGTAAGGAAGGGTCTAAAGGGGGGCCACAGATGAGTCCTCTGGCGCTGCACTGCAAGGCTGAGAGTGTGGTCTCTCTCACGTCCCAATGCAGCTTCAGCAGCACCATCGTCCATGTAGGGGACAAGAAGCCCCCAGAGTCAGGTAGGACACATCCCTGTTATCTGACTGGCTGTCTGACTGGCTGTTATTTACCTCCCTCTGTCTCTTCTCTCTAGTCTCAAATATATTGTCAACCTTATTCCCTGCAGATATTATCATGATGATGGAGGAGACACCACCCACCACCACCGCCCCAGCCATTAACAACGCCATCACCACGGCAGTGACCCCCTGTCCCTCAACCTTTCCCAGCCCAGCAACACCCAGCCCTGCCCAGCCTGAGAGGGATAGCCGCAGGTCGGCTGGATGCTCAGGCAGCCTGGGTCTGACCAAGGAGGTGCTGTCTGCCCACACCCAGCAGGAGGAACAGGTGTTCCTGAGCCGGTTCAGGGACCTGGGACAGCTCCGCATGCTGGACCCCGGTCCTCCTCTGAGAGGACACACCACCACACCCAAAGGTAAGATGGACACTTCAAGTGGATATTTAGTTTCTGAAAGATGATCTGAAAGATGATGTGGATGAGAATCCATTGTTTTTCCATGCAGCTCACCCGTGTGTGTGTGTGTGTGTGTGTGTGTGTGTGTGTCAGGAGTGCACACCTCGAAGGACTACCCAGCAGGTGGTAACGGACGGAGGAGGGGCCGGGGGGCCAAGAAGCCGAAGCACCAGCAGGAGGGCTCCCAGCACGGGGGCCGCCCCAAGGCAGGCTCAGGGATGAACAGAAGTTCCAGAAGGGAAGGGCAGGGGCACCAAGGCCCCATGTTCCCCATGGGTCAACCCCTAATGAGACAGGGACCCCTGACCTCGTCCTCTTCCTGGCCCACCTCTGTGGCCAGCCTCCCTTCTGCCGTGTCCCAGTACCCTCCAGGAGTCCTGCCCTTCTTCCCCCTCTACCCCAACGTGCAACAACAACAACTCCTGGCCCACACCGGGGTGAACCCTAATGCCATGCAGATGGGTTACCCCAGCCCCCAGCCAGGCTTCCAGTACCCCCTGCATGCCAATCAGATTTCCATGCCAATGGCTCCCCCGATGATGGTTGTTCTGCCCAACTACATGTTCCCTCAACTCAATGGAGGTGTACCACAGCTCAACCAGCTCAATACAGCCATGCCTCAGTATAACACAGCCATGCCTCACCTTAACCCCAGTATCCCTGGTATGGCACAACTTAACCAGGCACTACCGCAGTTCAACCAGGCTATCCCACTACCACAAGTCAATCCTGTCTTGGCTCAATTCAACCCTTCTGTGACGCAGATGAATGGCATGCCTCTAGCTCAACACAACCCGTCACAGGTCAATCCTGCATTACAGGTCAATCCTGCTTTGTCGATGATCCCACAACATTTTCACAATCCCAACCCAACATTACCTTTCCCAAATCCCATTCTGGTGCCCGGGCTTCCTTGCTTTGCCTTACCCAGGATTGATCCCACTTTTGTCCCACGTGGCAACTCCCGCTCCAGCACCCCTCAGTCCACATGCCAATCCCCCCTGGAGGGGACCAACTCACCCCTCTTCCAGTCACGATGCTCCTCCCCCCTCAACTTGCTGCAGCTGGAGGAGTTGCCAGGCAACAGGCAGGAGGGCATGTCAACAGGGGCGCAGCAGACCCCACCCCCACCTGGCTCGTCGTCTCAGGTCGGAGGTCAAGGCTCTGTTAACCACAACAGCAACATGAAGGGTGATGCCAAAGAGTACGATAATGTGGGTTTTAAACTATTTAAACAAAATGTAATTCTGAAAAGGTTTTAAGTCTAGTGAGTTCTTGTCATTAACCGCTGTCTCTCCTGTGTTCCCTTCCTCCAGGCTGATGTTGATAACCAGGACGCCATGTCCACCTCCAGTGACCTGCTGGACCTGCTGCTGCAAGAGGACGCCTGCTCAGGCACCGGCTCGGCTGCCTCTGGCTTCGGGTCCTCTGGCTCCGGGTCCTCTGGCTCCGGGTCCTCTGGCTCCGGGTCCTCTGGCTCTAATGGATGCAGCACCTCAGGGAGTGACACAAGTGAGTTTAACCTCTACAGGATCGGTCAGTACCCCGCGGGACGGTTGAGCTAACGTAGGCTAATGTGATTAGCATGAGGTTGTAAGTAACAAGAACATTTCCCAGGACATAGACATCTGATGTTGTCAGAAAGCTTAAATTCTTGTTAATCTAACTGCACTGTCTGATTTACAGTAGCTATTACAGTGAAATAATAACATGCTATTGTTTGAGGAGAGTGCACAATTATGAAGTTGAGAATGTATTTATTAACCAATTAGGCACATTTGGGCAGCCTTGATACAAAATTTTGAATAGAAATGCAAAGGTTCATTGGATTAGTATAAACACTTTGCACATACACTGCTGCTATCTAGTGGCCAAAATCGAAATTGCGCCTGGGCTGGCATAATACATTATGGCCTTTCTCTTGCATTTCAAAGGTGATGGTACAAAGAAAAAAACATGTTTATTTTTGTATTATCTTTTACCAGATCTAATGTGTTATATTCTCCTACATTATTTGAAAATGTCCACAAACTTTTTAGTGTTTCCTTTCAAATGGTATCAAGAATATGCATATCCTTGCTTCAGGGCCTGAGATACAGGCAGTTAGATTTGGGTATGTCATTTTCAGTGAAAATTGATCCTTAAAGAGGTTTTAACACCGGCCAGATTTTTTTTTCTTAGCACTGTGATGGTCAAGGATATTTGTATATAATGACTGATAGTTTCAGAACATAACTGAACATGTTTCTTTTTCAACCACAGGAAGCAGCAACACCAGCAAGTACTTTGGCAGCGTTGACTCATCGGAGAACGACCATAAGCAGGCAGCAGGCGGGGCTGAAGAGGCCCAGCTCATGAAGTATGTCCTTCAGAACCCTGTCTGGCTCCTCATGGCCAACACAGATGACAAGGTTATGATGACGTACCAAATGCCCACCAGGTAAGAAATCGTCGTAGTCATGGCAATTGTAGTCATAACCTTAACCCGTCATGATTAGTAATTAATGCTACAGCTATTTAATTGTATTTATGAGTGATGTGCATGGAATGCAAGTAGTATATTTGTATATTATTTATTAATGCAGACTGAAAAATAGATGCTCTCCACACACCATTATGCTGTTAATACAACATTTTAGACTATGGCTTATCTATGGACATGTGTATGATTTTACAGGGACAGGGAAACTGTTCTAAGGCAAGATCGTATGGTACTGAGGGCGGTGCAGAAACAGCAGCCGCACTTCACTGAGGAGCAGAAGAGAGAGCTGATCCAGGTCCACCCCTGGATGGGCACCGGACGCCTGCCACAGGCCATCAACAACCCTGTAAGTCAGCACACAGACACATACTGGAGCTAGTAGCTACACCCTGTCTCTCTGACCCCAAAGATTCACAGGAATCAGTATAGATGACAGTGGAGAGGAATACAAAAAATAATGTACTTGTTAAAGATGTGTTTATTCATCTCTTGTCCCTTTGCTTGTGTTTAGACTTGTACCGGGTGCGGTTCTCCTCCAGCTACCTCCGCCCCCCGGACCTTTGATGTGGAGCTGCAGGACATGGATCTGACTGGGGTCCTCCAGCTACAGGAAGAGGCTACCGCACACACAGAGACACATGTTACCATGGCAACAGACACTTCCATCTCTCCACCACAAGCCCCCCAGACAGAGACTAAGGGGGGTGAGGCTGAGAGGCAAGGGGAGCAGGAAGGAAACTGTAAGGACACCAGAGTGAAGGAGTTGGAGGTAACATCCTCATCATCTGTAACAGAGAAAGGGGACTCTGTGGCTGTAAACGGCAACTGAGAACTTCTATATGGCCAATGACTCTAAACCACAAATCATTGGGACAAACGGGGGCCAAGCTCACGGTCAATGTGTTGTGTTGGAACAAAGAAGTGAAAATAAGGAGTCAAAGAATACCTGTTCCTGTAGCTCGATCTATATTGCATCTAAGAAAGTGTAAATATTTGATGTATTTCAAATGTAAATTGGAAAGAGAAGCCCTTGGTAAATATTTAATTGGCATGTTTGGTGCCTGGTCCGCTGGACTGAAGACATGTTCCATTTGTAATTCACTGCTTTGGGGTTTTTCTCCCCTGTAGTGACAATTTGGTAGTTTACAAGTTATTGCGTGTATCAACGCAATGTAATTTAATAGTCCAATGTCCATATTGGAAAATTATGTCAAATCAGTCGTAAAAAAAATGAAATCCAAAATTCATGTTGAAAAATATATTTGGTAGAATTCTTCATAATTTTTTCAAAGTAATTTCAGTTATTGTACAGTGTATTTATTACAGTATACCAACCAAGAGCAGGCATACTACAGTTTTTTGTGGGCTGTCACGTAGAGTAGGCCAGATGGCTAAACTGGATAACCTAACCTCTATAAAAATAAAAAGATGGCGGAACCGCAAAAGTTCTTCTGTGCAAAGGTGTTTATTTACAAGTGATTCCGGAACAGAAAACAACAGTACTGCCATCAACGTCTACCTTATGGGACAGCTTAAAAACAATGCTGCCCCATCCACAGCGCAATCCAAAAAATCCCCCTTAGAGACTGGAGAGAGGCTCCTTTTATAGGGCTAACCCCTCCCCTCAGAACAATTAACCCTAATTAATTAATTAACAATACAAACCTACATTTTCCATGAACTAAACATACTAAAGGATATACATTGCAACACGGTTTTAAACAATATCACAACATAACATTTACAACATTACATCACTACTGACAATATCTTTCAATATGCCCATATGCATTAATGAGCCATTTGGGACAGGCACTATAAAGCCAACCCAATTCCCTTAGCTCGGGTCCTTTTCCAGCATACCCGGAAGCTACAGAGATGGAGAGAGAGGAACAGAACAAACAAACAATGCGCCCATCCACAACATTGATAAGTATAATAATTATTGTATCTCTCATATGAACATTGACAAGTGTGAAATGCATATACCAAGACAGAAGTTAAATTGTGTGTCGACCCACATTGTTAACTTATGGTATAATGGCGCAGGGAGGAGTGATGAATATGTGTGTGCGTTAAAGAACCAAATGCTGCCCGCGGCCAGTGACGAACTTCTACGTCACATTACCTTCCTCCTCTCCTGAAGCGACCATGTTCGGGAGCCTTGATAGGTAGTCCGCAGTAACGTTCTCTTTTCCTGCCTTGTGACGGACACAGAACCTGAAGGGCTGGAGCTCCAGATACCACCTGGTCACACGAGAATTCCGGTCCTTCATGGTCTGGATCCAGGTCAGTGCTCTGTGGTCCGTGTGCAGGTCAAATTCCCTCCCAAGAAGGTAGTAACGGAGGCTATCTAGGGCCCACTTTATAGCCAGGCACTCCTTTTCGATTGTAGAATACCTGGTTTCCCTGGGCAACAGCTTCCGACTCAGGTACAGCACAAGAAGCTCTTCTCTTGGCTCCCCTTGGGCCAGTACAGCTCCAATTCCTACAGCCGAAGCGTCCACCTGCACGAGAAATCTCTTCTTAAAATCAGGGGTCTGGAGAACAGGGAATGAGCACAGTCGGTTTTTCAGTGTCATGAAGGCTTCTTCACACTCCTCAGTCCACTTCACAGGGTTGCTGGCCCCCTTCGAAGTGAGGTTGGTCAGAGGGACAGCGATGGTCGAAAACTGTGGAATGAATCTCCTGTACCACCCTGCCAGACCTAGGAAGGACTTCACCTGTGTCTTGGTTCTGGGTTGAGGGCTATTCCTGATGAACTCCACTTTCTCCACCTGAGGCCGAACTTCACCCTTACCCAGCTGGTAACCCAGGTACTTTGTCTCCTGTTTCGCCCACTCACACTTCAGGAGGTTAAGCGTGAGGCCTGCTTCATGGATCTTCCCCAGGACGCTGCTAAGATGCTGTATGTGCTCCTCCCAGGAGTGGCTGTAGATCACCACGTCGTCCAAGTAAGCAGCACAGTAATCGTCACAGTCCTGGAGGACCTTGTCCATCAGCCTCTGGAAAGTCGCAGGGGCCCCATGAAGGCCAAACGGCATGACCTTGAACTGGAACAGGCCCATTGGCGTCCGGAATGCAGTGTAGGCCTTGGATTGTTCATCCAGGGGCACCTGCCAGTACCCTTTGCAGAGATCCAATGTGGTGATGTAATAAGCTCTACCTATTCTCTCCAGTAAGTCGTCAATGCGGGACATGGGATAGGCATCAAACTGGGAGATGGCATTCACCTTACGGAAGTCCATGCAGACGCGCAAAGAGCCATCCTTCTTTGGGACAATGACAATAGGGCTGCTCCATTCACTTGAAGATGGCTCGACAACATCCATCTCTATCATGGTGTGGACCTCTTCCTTGAGGGCTACCACCAGCCTCTCAGGCACACGGTAAGGATGCTGGCGGACAGGGTTCTGGCCAGGTTTCAAACGAATGACGTGTTCCAGGACTTTGGTTCTTCCTGGTCTCTGACTGAAGAGGGCCGGATACTTGCCAAACAGCTGCTTCAGCTCATCTTGCTTGTCTTCTTCCAGGTGAGCCAGTATGACTTCTGCTCGTTCTTTCCATACCTCTGTGACCCCATCCGACTCATCCTCTTCTACTCTGCGGACCAGAAAGGACTTTCCTTTGGAGAGTTCCTCTTTCTCCTCCCAGGCCTTGAGAAGGTTCACATGGTAGGTTTGCTTCTTCTTACCCTTGTCCGGGTGCAGCACCTCGTAGGTCACTGGGCCCATCTTCCTCCCGATTAGGTACGGTCCTTGCCATTGCGCAAGGAGCTTGCTGGTAGACGAGGGAAGGAGGAGCAGGACTTTCTGTCCTGGCTCAAACTCTCTGTGGCGAGCGTGCTGGTCATAGCCTCTCTTCTGGGCCTTCTGGGCTTGCTGAAGGTTTGCTCTAGCTTCCTCTCGGTACCGTTCCAACCTGTCTCGCATCTGGAGGACATACTGGACAATCCCCTGTCCTGAGGTAGCTACTGGGGAACCTTCCCAGCACTTTTTCAGCAGGTCCAGTGGTCCTTGCACTGGCCATCCATAGAGGAGTTCGAATGGCGAGAAACCTGTCGATGCCTGAGGCACCTCCCTGTAAGCAAAAAGCAGAAAGGGTAACCACTTATCCCAGTCTTTACCAGTGTCAGCCACAAACTTCCTCAGCATGTTCTTGAGCGTTTGATTGAATCTCTCTACGAGCCCATCCGTTTGGGGATGGTAGGGAGTAGTCCTCAAGCTTTTAATGCCCAGCTGTCGGTGGAGTTGAACCATCAGTCGCGAGGTGAAGTTTGTCCCTTGGTCCGTCAGGATTTCATCTGGGATTCCTACACGAGAGAAGAGCTGAACAAGAGCACTGATTATTTTTGGAGTGGTTATGGAACGGAGTGGGAAGGCTTCTGGGAACCGGGTGGCATAGTCACAGATCACCAATATATACTTGTAACCTGCACTACTCTTCTCCAAGGGTCCAACAATGTCCATTGCAATTCTCTTGAATGGGGTAGAGATAACTGGCAGTGAACATAGAGGAGCCCGTTCAGACCTACGGACAGCACTGGTTTTCTGGCACGTGGGGCATGATTTGCAGTATTTTTGTACATCAGTATACATGGAGGGCCAAAAGAAACGGGAGCCTAGCCTAAGATAGGTCTTATGTTGCCCTAGATGGCCTGCCCATGGAACTGTATGTGCAAGGTTGAGAACAAGTGGTCTACAGGTAGATGGCACCACCAACTTCCTGCTATCTGCCTCTGACCCAAGGTAGAGTATGTGGTTGTCTACTGTGTAAATCCCCCCACATGAAGATTGACTGTCCCCAGCTAAGGCCTTGTCAAACAAACATTTCAAGGTTGCGTCAGACTTCTGCAGTGTAGCAAAATTTTGTGGAACATCCCATTGCACCTCTAACCCAGACACATCAGCAACAGGTACAGGGGTTCCCACATACTTCTCAAGACGCCGCTGGCGGCGTGACTTTCTGTGCCCTTTGGTTCCCCCCTCGCACAGACTATCACACAAGTCAGGCAGAGGTTGTAAACCAGCTTTGGCCTGGGCACGAGTGACAACTGAACATGCCATCTGAACATCAGACTGGCAAACTGACTGCCCATATAGCTGACCCCCCACACTTCCCAACAGATCAGAGAGTACAGGCACATCCCTCCCCAAAATCATCTCAAAAGGTAGCTTCTCCATTACCCCAACTTTGAGGAGGTATTTCTGACCCTGAATCTCAACTGTGAGCTCAGCTGTGGGCTGCTGTGACTGGTCACCATGGACACATTGGATCAGTGTCTGATGACCATAATCAATGTCATTAACAGGTACATTACCTTTTCTGATCAATGACAGGGAACTGCCGGTGTCAATCATTGCAGTAAGACTTTTACCATTCACTTTTACAGGTACCAAGCATGACCCTTCCCGAGTCTGTCTATTCTGAACACCATCCCCCTCTCTGGGTACATTACAGTAACCTGAGAGCTTGGATTTACGTAGCGGACACATTGAAGCTTTGTGCCCCTGCTGCCGGCAGTAAAAACAGGTCAGACCCCTCCCATCAGAGCGAACTGCATGATCCCTTACCTCCCTCCCAGACACATAACCCCCAGAGTTACCTCCACCATCTCTGGCGTTTCTGATGTCCCTTGTGTCTCTGAGACTCCTTGGAGCGGGTGCTGCAGGTTGTGGTGGGCCCCCTTTACGTGCATTAAGATACTGCAGTGCAAGCTTGGCCGCCATAAGCCCGTCCTTGGGCTCGTGCTCTCGGACCCAGGTTCGAATGTCGTGTGGTAGAACTTGTAGAAGTTGCTCGAGGATGATGACCTCCCCGATTTCGTCCTGTGTCTTCTCCCCCGGTCGAACCCATCGTCGGTAGAGACCCTTGAGGCGGTGGTACGTCTCTGTCGGCGACTCACCCGATGGCGTTGATGCAGCTCTGAAGCGTTGACGGTAGGTTTCCGGTGAGATGTCAAACTTCACCAGCAGCGCTTCCTTCAAGCCCTTGTAGACATTGGCCAGCCCCTCATCCATTGCTGTGTAAGCCTCTAAGGCCTTGCCCGTGAGCAATGGGACAAGCCTGCAGGCCCACTCTACCTCAGGCCACTGCCACGTCTTAGCCATGCGCTCAAACCTCAGCAGGTAGTTTTCAATGTCCTCCCCCTGCTGGTATGAGGGCATCTTTGGCTCCTTCCTCAGGAATGCTGGAAGATGGACGTTAACACTGCTGGACTGGTCTCCTGGTGCTGGCCTCATTACTGCTTGGGGTGCCTGCTGTGGAGTTGAAGTCCCTGCTGCATCGAGCCTTTGTCGTCCTGGTGTTGGAAGACCCAATCTTGGGCTCTCACTGACGAGTTCCGCCTGGAGGGGAGCTGTGAGGATAGATTGGCGTAGGCCACGTAACTCCTGCTTGAGGTCTTCGTCCCTCCTCTCAAGGCAGGTGAAAAGTTGTTGAAAAAGGGTTACCATGGTTGGGTGTGGTTCTGGTCCCCCAACTGCTCCTTCAGTCAGCAGCTCACCCAGTTCTGGTTGTCTTTGGCCCTGCGGTCGGGCTCCTAGTTTCTCATACTTGACCTCTTCTTCACCAGACGATTCCATGGTATTCCACCCCGATTCAACTTCAGGTACCTTTTCTGACAGTTGATGTCGTTGCTGAGAACGCAATCCTGTACGCATTCCTTTACCTCTCTTGTTGGAATTCACTGATTTGCGGTACGCCATCCCACCACTGCCACCATATGTCACGTAGAGTAGGCCAGATGGCTAAACTGGATAACCTAACCTCTATAAAAATAAAAAGATGGCGGAACCGCAAAAGTTCTTCTGTGCAAAGGTGTTTATTTACAAGTGATTCCGGAACAGAAAACAACAGTACTGCCATCAACGTCTACCTTATGGGACAGCTTAAAAACAATGCTGCCCCATCCACAGCTCAATCCAAAAAATCCCCCTTAGAGACTGGAGAGAGGCTCCTTTTATAGGGCTAACCCCTCCCCTCAGAACAATTAACCCTAATTAATTAATCAATTAACAATACAAACCTACATTTTCCATGAACTAAACATACTAAAGGATATACATTGCAACACGGTTTTAAACAATATCACAACATAACATTTACAACATTACATCACTACTGACAATATCTTTCAATATGCCCATATGCATTAATGAGCCATTTGGGACAGGCACTATAAAGCCAACCCAATTCCCTTAGCTCGGGTCCTTTTCCAGCATACCCGGAAGCTACAGAGATGGAGAGAGAGGAACAGAACAAACAAACAATGCGCCCATCCACAACATTGATAAGTATAATAATTATTGTATCTCTCAAATATGAACATTGACAAGTGTGAAATGCATATACCAAGACAGAAGTTAAATTGTGTGTCGACCCACATTGTTAACTTATGGTATAATGGCGCAGGGAGGAGTGATGAATATGTGTGTGCGTTAAAGAACCAAATGCTGCCCGCGGCCAGTGACGGACTTCTACGTCACAATCAACGCAATGTAATTTAATAGTCCAATGTCCATATTGGAAAATTATGTCAAATCAGTCGTAAAAAAAATGAAATCCAAAATTCATGTTGAAAAATATATTTGGTAGAATTCTTTATAATTTTTTCAAAGTAATTTCAGTTATTGTACAGTGTATTTATTACAGTATACCAACCAAGAGCAGGCATACTACAGTTTTTTGTGGGCTGTAATGTTCTGAATGGTTCATTTTATTGTAATATACTTTTACACTGCAATGCTTGTAACAAGAAGTCACGTTTTAAGCATTATTGGGCAAACATCCTGACTATTTTGTCTCCTCCAGAGAAATACACATTTTCTAAAGACCATGTTATTTGTTTGCATCGTTATGGGTATTTCGGTACAAAAAGGTATCTTTGATTTGTCAGGAGTAGAGATGGGTGTTCCCATGGTAACAGACCCGATGGAGCCAGTCTTGTTGATTGGACCATACAGTGATGTGAGAGCGTGGGGAGAAAAGGACCAGGGGCTGACTAAGCTATACAAGAGCAGGCCTTGATCATACAGAGTTGGTGAATGCCAATTTGTTCTGCTGCCTCTTATTCCCTCACTTTTTCTCAATTTCTTTAGTGTAAATAAAATGATAGTCACTATTATTACATCTCTTTGGAGGATTTTGTTATGTAATATAAAGAAAATGAAATATAATTGGGTTCTGTTTGTTTTTTTTGTCTCTTGTGTGCAGGATGTGAGTGTAGCTAAAAT
The DNA here is from genome assembly GCF_045791955.1 of Oncorhynchus clarkii lewisi. Classification (NCBI taxonomy): domain Eukaryota; kingdom Metazoa; phylum Chordata; class Actinopteri; order Salmoniformes; family Salmonidae; genus Oncorhynchus; species Oncorhynchus clarkii. The sequence continues at coordinate 27,992,194 of NC_092175.1, read as the reverse complement.
CTAGTCATGTGTTCTGCCTTTTCTGCCACTAGATGGTGTTGTGACAGATTTGTTTTAGGCTCATTTCAAGGGTGATACAAAATGGACTTTCTGAAGTTGGCCACAGTGGTTGATCTAGGTATTTGAACACATTGAAGTCATTTAAAGATGCCACCAACATATCCCTAAGAATGCTGTTGTTTTATTGTCCACCACCCAGGTTCTCCACAGCTTGTTAGAGGGGGCATCCCTGACCCTCGCAGCAGGCCACACTCCAATGTGCCAGTCCTCAGTAGTATTGACATGGGTCAAAATAATTCCTGGAATCTTCCCGCTCCAAATCCACAGGTTAGGTGCCACAGGAAGTGGGACTTAGAGTAGATTAGAGCAGCTTGGGTCTTAGGTCAGATAAACCCAGTGTGGCGGCTGTGAGGGGCTCCACTAGGACTAACAAATAGCTAAAAGACCTTGCTTCTTAAATCAAATCGTCTGTATTCTCCCATTCTGGAATTGCAAAACGAAGTGCAAAGTGTTTGTGAAGATTACACTGAACTGCTGGACACTGGCCCAGTGAGCGAGGAGGCAGAGGGACTTTTATTATACTGGCACTCACCTCCACCCACGGATGGACTCATGGTCAAATGGTTAGGGCATTGTGCCAGTCAACTGTACTTTCAACAGATGCCAGACTGTTCACCATTGGGCTAAAGAACAGACTGAAATGATTGTCTATTTCGTTGTTAGCCTAGTAGTAGAGTCCTCTAGAAAACTTTACCTATACGCCAGAATGCACTCATGTTAATCTCTCTTGAAAACCATAAATATCAAGCCATTTATTTTAATATTTGCTTCGTCGGCTATTATCTGTTATGTGGTATTCAAACATTTTGAGCGTGGAGCCCTTTTTTTTCCCCACCAGAATTTCAATCATTTTTTTTCCCCCCAAGAATTTCTTGCAATCCCACGCCAAATCTAATGACACAGCCTTAAAATCTGTAAATTTAGATTTTTACGTGAACAAATAACCTTCAATTCATTGCATTTATATCTCTTTATCAAAATGAAAAGAAACCAATAAATACATAAAATTGTATCTTTCAAATTGTCTTTCTCAAAAACGGTTGTACAGTGCCCTCAGAAATTATTCATACCCCTTGAATTATTACACATTTTGTTATAGCCTGAAATCAAAATACATTAAATATTTTTTTTCTCACCCATCTACGCACAAAAAGTCAAAACATTTTTCTTTTAACTTTTGCAAATTGATTGAAAATTAAATATGGAAATATCACATTTACATAAGTATTCACACCACTATTCAATATTTTGTAGAAGAACCTTTGGCAGCTCTGAGTATTTCTGGGTAAGTCTCTAAGACACCTGGATTGTGCAACATTTGCCCATTCTTCAAGCTCTATAAAATTGGTTATTGATCATTGCTAGACAACCATTTTCAGGTCACGCCATAGATTTTCAAGTAGGCCACTCGTGAACATTCACTGTCTTCTTGTTAAGCGACTCGTGTAGATTTGGCCTTGTGTTTTAGGTTATCGTCCTGTTAAAAGGTTAATTAATCTCCCAGTGGCTGTTGGAAAGTAGACGGAACCAGGTTTTCCTCTAGGATTTTTCTCTGTACTTAGCTCCATTCTTTTGTTTTTATCCTGAAAAACTCTCCAGTCCTTAACAATTACAAGCATACCCATAACATGATGCAGCCACCACTTTGCTTGAAAATATGGAGAGTAGTACTCAGTAATGTGTTGTATTGTATTTTCCCCAAAAATAACAATGTGTTTATGACAAAAAGTTAATTGTTTTGCAACAGGATCCATGTTGTAGACCAGTGACCAGTGACAAAAATATACATTTAATTCATTTGAATTTCATGCTGTAATAAAAACAAAATGTGTTATTCTAAAAATTACATAAAAAATGTTTATCATCAATCTTCACAGAATACCCCATAATGACAAAGTGAAACAGGTTTTTAGACATTTTTGCAAATGTATTAAACAGAAATACCTTATTTACATAAGTATTCAAACCCTTTCCTATGATAATCTGTTTCCATTGATCATCCTTGAGATGTTTCTACAACTGTGGTAAATTAAATTGATTGGGCATAATTTGGAAAGGCACACACCTGTAATACAGGTGACAGTGAATGTCAGAGCAAAAACCAATCCATGAAGTCAAAGGAATTGTCCATAGAGCTCTGAGACAGGATTGTGTCGAGGGGAAGGGTACCAAAAAATGTCTGCATGTCATGGGTGTCGTCGGATGAAGGATGAGAACAAGGCGCAGCGTACTTTGAGTTCCACATAATTTATTAACAAAGTGAATCTTTAGAAAAGACAAAATAATACAACAACTGAACAGCTTCGTTGTGCAAAACTACCTGCACACAAACAAAGACAAGGTCCCACACAGAAGGAGGGAAAGGGCTGCCTAAGTATGATCCCCAATCAGAGACAACGATAGACTTCTGCCTCTGATTGGGAACCACACGCGGCCAGAAACAAATAAATAAAAAACATAGAATGCCCACCCAAATCACACCCTGACCTAACCCAAATAGAGACATAAAAAGGCTCTTTAAGGACGTGACACTGCAGCATTGAAGGTCCACAAGAATATAGTAGCCTTCGTCATTCTTAAATGGAAAATGTTTGGAACCACCAAGACTCTTCCTAGAGCTGGCCGCCCGACCAAACTGAGCAATTAGTGGAGAAGGGCCTTGGTCAGGGAGGTGACCGAGAACCTGATAGTCACTGTGACAGAGCTCCAGAGTTCCTCTGTGGAGATAGGAGCACCTTACCAGAAGGACAACCATCTCTGCAGCACTCCACCAATCAGGCTTTTATTGTAGAGTAGCCAGACAGAAGCCACTCCTCAGTAAAAGGGACATGACAGCCCGCTTGGAGTCAGTCAAAAGCACCTAAAGGACTCTCAGACCATGAGAAACAAGATTTTCTGGTCTGAGGAAACAAAGATTGAACTCTTTGGCCTGAATGCCAAAAGTCACGTCTGGAGGAAAGTGACTGGGTGACTAGTCAAGATCGAGGAAAAGATGAAATGAGCAAAGTACAGAAAGATCCTTGATGAAAACCTGCTTTAGAGCGCTCAGGACCTCAGACTGGGGAGAAAGTTCACCTTCCAACAGGACAACGACCCTAAGCACACAGCCAAGACAATGCAGGAGTGGCTTCGGACAAGTCTCAATGTCCCAGCCAGAGTCCGGACTTGAACCCCATCGAACATCTCTGGAGAGACCTGAAAATAGCTGTGCATCGACGCTCCCCATACAACCTGACAGAGATTGAGAGGATCTGCAGAGCGGAATGGGAGAAACTCCCCAAATACAGGTGTGCCGAGCTTGTAGTGTCATACCCAAGAAGACTCGAGGCTGTAATTGCTGCCAAAGGTGCTTCAACAAAGTACTGAGTAAAGGGTCTAAAGACTTACGTAAATGTGATATTTCAGTTGTACATTTTTCATAAATTAAAAAAAAAAAAAAAAAATTAAAGTATTTTTTTGCTTTGTCATTATGGGGTATTGTATGTAGATTGATGAGAGAATTTTTTAAAAAAATATATTTTAGAATAAGGCTGTAATGTAACAAATTGTGGAAAAAGCCAAGGGATCTGAATACTTTCCGAATGCACTTTTTATATACAGTTGAAGTCGGAAGTTTACATACACCTTAGCCAAATACATTTAAGCTCCGTTTTTCCTGACATTTAATCATAGTAAAAAATTCCCTGTCTTAGGTCAGTTAGGATCACCACTTTATTTTAAGAATGTGAAATGTCAGAATAATAGTAGAGAGTATGATTTATTTCAGCTTTTATTTATTTCATCACGTTCCCAGGGGGTCAGAAGTTTACATACACTCAATTAGTATTTGGTAGTATTGCCTTTAAATTGTTTAACTTGGGTCAAACGTTTCGGGTAGCCTTCCACAAGCTTCCCATAATAAGTTGGGTGAATTTTGTCCCATTCCTCCTGACAAAGCTGGTGTAACTGTGTCAGGTCTGTAGGCCTCCTTGCTCGCACACACTTTGTCAGTTCTGCCCACAAATTTTCTATGGGATTGCGGTCAGGGCTTTGTGATGGCCACTCCAATACCTTGACCTTGTTGTCCTTAAGCCATTTTGCCACAACTTTGGAAGTATGCTTGGGGTCATTGTCCATTTGGAAGACCATTTGCGACCAAGCTTTAACTTGATGTCTTGAGATGTTGCTTCAATATATCCACATCATTTTCCTACCTCATGATGCCATCTGCAGCAAAGCACCCCCACAACATGATGCTGCCACTCCCATGCTTTCATCTCTAGGAGACAGAACACATCTCCTTCCTGAGCGGTATGAAGGCTGCGTGATCCCATGGTGTTTATACTTGTGTACTATTGTTTGTACAGATGAACGTGGTACATTCAGGCGTTTAGAAATTGCTCTCAAGGATGAACCAGACTTGTGGAGGTCTACAATTGTTTTTCTTAGGTTATTTCTTTGGATTATCCCATGATGTCAAGCAAAGAGGTACTGAGTTTGAAGGTAGGCCTTGAAATACATCCACATGTACACCTCCAATTGACTCAAATTATGTAAATTAGCCTATCAAAAACTTATATTGCCATGACATCATTTTCTGGAATTTTCCAAGCTGTTTAAAGGCACAGTCAACTTAGTGTATGTAAACTTCTGACCCACTGTAATTGTGATACAGTGAATTATAAGTGAAATAATCGGTCTGTAAACAATTGTTGTAAAAATTACTTGTGTTATGCACAAAGTAGATGTCCTAACCGACTTGCCAAAACTGTAGTTTGTTAACAAGGAAGTTGTGGAGTGATTGAAAAATGAGTTTTAATGACTCCAACCTAAGTGTATGTAAACTTCCGACTTCAACTGTATATATATATTTTACATTTTGAGGTTTATGACCCCAATTTTGAATACCACTGAAGTAGTGTATGGATTTCCCCATGAGACCTGAGTTGGCTGGAAACAAAAGAATGTGGTGAAGAATGTTGGGCAGAATGGTTGCTGGTTCGATTCCCCGAGCCAACTAGGTGAAAAATCTGTCAATGAGCCCTTGAGCAAAGCACTTAACCCTAATTGCTTCTGGATAAGAGTGTCTGCTAAAATGTCAACATCTAACTATTTTGTATTAAAAAAAATTCTGCATCTCAAGTTCATTGCTCCCTCAGTGTCTATGATCCAAATCTAAACACAATACTTCCCATAAGACATGTGGTCATCTGGCCTATTGGCTGTTTATATCCATAATGTTTTCCATAATGCATCTCTTATTGAATATCCTTTCCCCCCCCCCCCCCCAATTCGTTCCAGAGATGTTTTGAGTGTGCAGGGGGGATTGAAATAAACATGACTCAATCTACATCATAAATAGTTGGCACTGTTGAGTATCCCTTGGTTGTAGTGGCACTTAAACTATCTCATTCTCCCACCCCCTTCGTTCCATCGCCTCAGTTTATGTCTTGTTCTCTGCTCCAAGAACCTTCCTTTCCATCCATCCAGCCCTCCCTCCCCCACCACAGACCCATAATGCCCCATTGCAGGGATGTGTGTCTATCGTGATGGACTGTTCTGGAATCCTGGCAGAAACAGAGGTCTACACCCTTGGACTCCAGCCAGGTGTTTGGGTTACTCATACTGTACTCCTACAGTCCAGCAGCCCTTAAACACAGACACCATCCGCCCCCCAAGCGGACTCACTCTGCAAGTCACCACATTCCTGCACTCTCTGACTCTCAGAGGAGGCTGGTGGGAGGAACTATAGGAGGACGGCTTAATATAATGGCTTGAATGGAATAAATGGAATGGTGTCCAACATGTGGTTTCCATATGTTTGATGTGTTTGAGACTGTTCCATTTATTCCATTCCAGCCATTACAATGAGCTCCTCCCACTTGCCTCCACTGCTGCCTCACATGCAGATGTAGTATCTTAATTTGAGCCAGTTTGCATCAACAGGAAAATAATCCTGCGGCAACAGGAAATTTGAATTTTTAATTACACACTTTAAAATACTTTTTAAACCTTAAATACACTACAAATTAGCCTTTCCTGTAGTGCAGGAACATTCTCAGCAACAAAAGAGGTGTCAAATTAAGCTCTTACATCTGTACAACATTCAGCAGACACTGACTTGGGAGTCCAATGCAAGCTAATGAGCAGCTGTTCCATAGCATTGTTGATAAGAGGGCACATCATAACATTATAATTACAGAACCATAACAACATTTCAAGCAGACCCCTGGCTCTAGCTAGCTTATATAAATCAATCAGTAAGTCATGAATCCATGTTAAAATGAGAGACCATCTGTCTATGACTACGGGATGTGAATACATAGACATATGTCAATGCCCCTCCTCTGGGCTCCCCTGTGCTTTGATCATGGTTCTACTGATCTGTCCCCCTGAATGAGGCTGTTTTTATGGTCTGTATGAAACAGCATTCCCTCTACAGGCCCCAGCCGAGCGATGTGGGTTAAAGGGCCATCATGGAAAACACTCCCCCAGCTCTCTCTGGAGTGTTGTGCCCTATCTCGTTGCATTGTGGGGCAGATAAAGCCGCTCTAACTGGGAGTCTGTCTGTATGTGGAGCTCTAGGGGGCTGCAGATACTGGGTGTAGCTTCACATTCTTCCGACTTTGGGAATGTTGCTTAGATAAAGCTGTTCTAATTGTCAATGATATTCATGAATATCAAAAATGTCATGATTTTGATAAAGAACCATTGATCTAAATACATCAGTCAAGGTACATTCTTAGAAAAAAAGTGCTATCTAGAGCCTAAAAAGGTTATTTGGCTGTCCCCATAGGAGAACCATTTGAATAACCCTTTTTGGTTCCAGATAGAACCCTTTTGGTTCCAGGTAGAATCTTTTCCACAGAGGGTTCTACATGGAATCCAAAATGGTTCTGTCTAGAACGGGTGGGGACAGTGGAAGAACCCTTTTGGAACCATTTTTTCGAAGAGTGTAGTGGTCACTGGTCAGATGGCCGTACTGGTATGTAAAGAGAAGTGACCTTGGTTGTAAAGGTGCAGTTCTTTATGCCTTTGAATAAATCCGTTGCACAAACATTTGTCCAGCCATTGTGGGAAGTTAGTCTTTGTTGCTCTCTTTTAGCTCTCTTTTTCCTTTGTGTCCCCCCCTCTATGTTTCATTGAGGCAAATGTTAACATTGAGACAGCATCTGGTTCTAATTAAACAGTCCCCTCCCCCTTACGCTGTCTCCCCCATCATGACTCCTTCTAGTTCCTTCTACCCTCTTAGCATCTCTCTCTCTCTCTTTCTCTCTCTCTCTCTTCCTGTGGCTCCCTCCCCACGTCCTCCATCTCTCCCCACTCTTTGCTCCCGTCTCTTTCTTCAGGTTTGCCCTCTTACTGTGTCTGCTTTCGGCATCATGAAGTGTGAGGATTGTATCTGGGGTCTTTCTGTTCTCCTGGCTCTCTGTTTAGGATGGGCACAGGGCCAGAGCCAACCAGGGACTAACTACACCAGGTAGGGAATATGGGTGTATGAGGTTGTTGGTGTGTGTGTAATGTCTGTTTGCAAGAGGCTTTACAGTGATGGCTCCATTTAGGCAATATCTACAAGGATGTACTTTACATTATTCATATGGTTCACAATATACCATAGCCGTTTCTAGAGAGTGCACAGAGTACTTTTGTTAGTGTGCCATGTTCAGATTTCACGCAGTGTGCATGGAACTCTCTATCTGAGCTTCCTGCATGTGTATATTTGCTTGGGTGTATGGCAGTGTTGTTGTGGTTGTGACTGACTGGTCCATGATGTTGATGTGGTTGAGCTCCCCCAGATGTTAATGCTTTGGGGTCTGTCTGTATGTGCCTGTGTGGGGTTGGATCAGGACTGCCCTGACTGGACACCTAGGCTCTCATCAGCTGGCCTCTCTCTCTGCTGGGGTTCTGCATGTCTGAGCTCCGATAATGTGAACTTTCTCAATGAGCTCCAGATTCGGTCTGTATTGGCTAGAACCCTGGAAAAGTGATTTGGTCCTCAGATTGGAATAATGGTAATTGACTGATTTTCTTAACAAGAGGCCAATGAGAACAACGTTTGTTTCGTTTCTTGTTGAGAATGTCTTTATTTAGCTTTTTTGACACTCCATAAAAGGGATGACATGTTTTGCTTCAGCCCAGTTGACAAGACCCAGCTGTTAGAAGTGCACCCAGCAGCTCTGTCTTCTGTACAGACAGTCTCCAATGTGTCTGTCCCCATGACTTTCTGTGAAGCCTCTGGCATAAAATAACATATTTATCCATGAAAGTATTCTGGCAATAGGCTAGCTTTGGGATTTTTCCGTTGTATAAAGCAAGCTTTGTGTTATTTTGAAAAAGGAGTTTGAATTACATATTGGAGCAGACTTGGACCTGCCGGGGTTAGAAACTGGGACAAGCAGAAGGGAGAAATTAAAGCACACAAGGGGGAGGTCTCCTTGAGGAAGCTCCAGTCAAGGACACCATAACCCCCACTAACTTAGTCCCCATCCTGTCAACCCCCATCCCCCCCAGTCAAGGACACCATAACCCCCACTATCTTTGTCCAGTCCCCATCCTGTCTATACCCCCCCCCCCCCCCCCACACACACACACACTCCCAACTCTCATGAAACCAGTGTGCCAAGGGGAAGCATTATCATTGGGGTGCCTCAGGGATTTAGAGATTTTCTGTTGAGGAAGTGAGTCACAATACTTGTACGTCAGGATGTGTGTGTGTGTATGATTGTCTGTCTGTGTGTGTGTGTGTGTGTGTGTGTGTGTGTGTGTGTGTGTGTGTGTGTGTGTGTGTGTGTGTGTGTGTGTGTGTGTGTGTGTGTGTGTGTGTGTGTGTGCGTGCGCGTGCACGTGCGTGTACATGCACAAGAGTCACAAACTCATGGTTAATGTATTATATACAGCATATGATAAATGCTGGCTAATGCTTACCACAACACTGGGTTCCCACCCTGCTCTCTCTCAGGCCTGTGTTTCACTGTGGAGGAGACATGGCTGCAGACTCAGGCTTTGTGGGCAGTGAAGGATTTCCAAGCTACTACAAACCCAACAGCAAATGTACTTGGCGTATTACAGTGAGTCACTAACCCTGCACTACATATCACTCCTCTATTACTCTGAAGGTTGCCTACAGACTGACTTAAAGCCTTTTCTGCCCTCTCTCTGAACTCCAGGTCCCAGAAGGCAATGTGGTCATGCTCTCCTTCCGCATCTTCGACATGGAGGCTGACGCCATGTGTCGTTATGATTACCTGGATGTGTACAACGGCCACTCCAACATGGTGCAGAAACTGGGGAGGTTCTGTGGAACGTTTAGGCCGGGTACTCTTATCTCCACCACCAACACTATGATGCTGGAGATGGTGTCTGACTCTGAGACTGGAGGGAGGGGCTTCCTTGCTTACTTCAATGGAGGAAAACCACATGTGGATGGTGAGCTTTACAGTATAACTTGGGCTCTTTTCTAAGGAACAACACATTTCTAATTTTCCATGTCCATTAGCTTACTGTAACAAAGGATAATACCAATGTCAAATCCTGTATTCACTTGATTATTTATTGATCTGTTTATGAATCAATTCAGATCACCAATTCTGTGGAGGCAAGATGACAAAAGCCCAGGGTGAAGTAAAAACACCTAACTGGCCTGAGAAGAATTACCCAGCTGGCATCAGCTGCTCCTGGCTCATCACAGTAGAGCCTGACCAGGTCATTCCTTATCCACGATGCTCAGATTTTCATGCTCCTTATTCTGCATGAACTTCTGCAAATGATGCTGTCATTGTGTTGCACAAACCACAGAACCGAATGCATAAATATATGGGAGATTCAAGCGACGTTCATAGTGAGTAACGTATTTGTCATTCTGTTTTTTTCTGCCTGTGGGTTAGGTGATTGAGGTGAAGTTTGATAAGTTTGATGTGGAGTCAGACAGTTACTGCCGCTTTGACTATGTTGCCTTCTTCAACGGTGGAGAGAAAGATGACTCTCGACGCATTGGAAAATACTGTGGAGACGTCAGCCCCCAGTGAGTGGTACAAGAATGTACTCTGTGTGTTTGTCTGACTTCCTGTGTTTACGCTTATATTTATCTGTGGTCTAAGTCTGGGATGATATACAGATGTTGGATCTTAATTTGATCACCCTGTCGCAGGAGAGCTTTCCTTCAATGCAGTGAATTTGAGGTTTAAAAAGGCTCCTGAAGTTTATAATTTACCCTTTGAAATTTCAGACTTGATTTTAACTTAATTAAGAAAAATGTATCAATCCCTACAAAAAATGTTTATTAATTTGAATCCACATAATAATTCACCTTTCCTGTTATTGCAGGATTATTTTCCTGCTGTAGAAACTGGCTAAAATTAAGATCCTACACCAGTATGTCTGTTTGTTTTTGTCACTTCCTTTAGCTGCGAGCATACATCTCACTGTACTCCACTCTGATCCAATCCTCCCTCTGTATCACTCTCCGCCCACAGAACCATTGTGACCAATGGGAACGTGCTCCTTGTGCAGTTTGTGTCTGACCTCAGCGTGACATCCGATGGCTTCATGGCCAGTTACACCAGCGTCCCCCGTGGATCCAGAACCCCCACAGTAGACAACACAGGATCAGGACCTCGTATAGAGTCAGTCCCCAGGAGGCCTGCAGTCAAACCCATCCTACCTGAGAGAACAGTCATCACAACCACCACCACCAAGCCACCCACTACAGACAGATACCAGGCCCCTTCAACCCCACAGCCCAAGGAGCCCACTGTCAAACCCAAACCAGTCAAACCAGTCAGGACCCGCCCACCAAATAAGCCAGGCTCAGACAGGACCAGAGTGACTAGACCAGACGGAAAGAGGCCAGGTAAGAGAAGCTGAAGCACTGGTTTAGCAAGAGCTGAGTTTATATAGACATAAGTCTGTGTGTTTGTGTGACCTATGTGTGTTAACAATGTTTGTATTTTCTAGTTCCCCTGAACCCACTGTGTGCAAAGGCATGTAAGAGGGATGGAAACATCAAGAGCAGTTTCTGTGCCAGCGAATTTGGTGAGTTCCACTAGACGGCAGCATCATTGCCAAATAAAACATATATTTTGTTTGATTATTGGATCGAGAGAGTTAGAAGAGAGAGAGAATGCTGAAAGGGCAGTGGGTGAGATTTGAACGCATGCTGGCAGCAGTACATGGAACATGTGCTCCAGCAGGAGTAGTTTCGACCCCTAGACCACTCCAGACCGCTGGATAGAAGAAAGAAAATCAAGCTTAACAATCTGTACACAGCAATTCTGAGTTCACAGCAAGTTCCCTGCATTTCTTAGGCAATTAAACACAGCAGTCACACCATATACAGTACATTAACACAGCTACACCAGAGCACATCTAATCTATCTATCTCTCTCTTTCAGTGATCACGGGTAAGGTGACAGAGCTGACCCCTGGTCCTCACGGCAGTGTCTATATCGGTGTGTCTCTCATCAAGGCCTACAAGGCTGGCCGGCTGACTATCACCCAGGCTGGAGAGAACATGTCTGTCAAACTGGTGTCAGCCTGCAAGAAGTGTCCTGTCATCCGCAGAGGTACCCTATTTTTCTTCCCAGTCAATCTGACTAGCATGTACAATGTTTTGCACGCACAAATGCAGACATACTGCTGACTTTCAATTCTGTTGTGTCATCATAGACAGTATTGCCGGAATGCCTAGTACATTTATTTCTAATCTATTTCTCAGGAATGCCCTACATCTTGATGGGCCATGTGGATGAGGATGGGCGTGGCACAATGGCTCCTGGGGCTTTCACTGCCCTATACAAGGCCCCATATCACAAACTGCTGACCAATATCAACAACCAACCATGCTAACCTCATACCCCAGTCCACCAATCAGGGGCCAGGAAATCCAGACTCATGCATGGATACCTTGACAACCAAGGTTATGGTGCCAAAAATGTATCTTTATCCCCGAGAAGTCCTTACCGAAACGAAATGGTCTTGTTTTTTCACTTAATGTTTGATGACACTAATTTAATTTCTGAAAACTCCTTTCATGGGTGTCACTGCTTCAGATTAAATGACAAGCATCACACAGCAACAGTTTTACCCACCTCATAATAGGGCTATATATGGTATTATTTTTGTAGTTTTATACACATGCAAATGTCAGGCCTTAAATGTGTAATTTATGTTTCTAAATAAAGGATTTATAACACATGGTGTTGGTTGTAAATATTTATTACATTGACTTTCTATTATTTACAGCAACACAATGATGGTATGCCACCTAGTGGTCAGATTTACAATAGCGTAGACCTTCCAATGACACAAAACAGGTGCCACCACCCTCTCAAAGCATTAGTATACACAGTTGCTTAATACAATTCACAGTCATTTAGGACTAGATTCAATCAGATCAAGTGTTAACTGAAAATAGACACCTGCAAAGATGCTGTAAAGAGGTCAATGGAACGCAGACAGTAGGGGACAGAAGAAGGACCCGGAATTGGCGCACATTAGATCTGATCAAACAAAGTGGATATTCGTATAGATTGAAATATACTTATAAACAATAGTCTAATCTAGGCTAATATTGCTGGGGGGTAATAAAGAGATTCAGGATCGTTCTCCCACGCGTTTCCATAGCAATTCTATTGTTTTGGTCAAGTTCTAAGACCTCTTTACCGCATCTAGAACGGTGGTTTTGGCTGTGTTTTTGGTGGAACGGCATTGGAGCCTTCAAATCGGTGAGCAGATAATGTAATAATGTAGAATGGCGCCGGAGGAGTTGGCTGCCGTTTTACGGGCTTCTAACCAATTGTGTGTGTTTTTTTCACGTTATTTGTAACTTATTCTGTACGTAATGTTTCTGCCAACCGTCTCTTATGACCGAAAAGAGCTTCTGGATATCAGAACATCGATTACTCAACTCGTACTTGACGAAGATTTTTTCTTTAGCGAGTCGGACGCAAAGGATTTACTTCAGACACCGGACAAGGCCCAAATCCCTGTCATTCACATAAAGAGATGAAGATATAGGGGTCGTAGGCCGGGGTGCCTTATAAGAATCCGCGGGAAGTGGGTAACCCGCCTATAACATCAGTCCTATTAGCCAACATGTAATCATTGCATAATAAACTGGATGAGCTCCGATCCGTGCATCGGCAAAAGATTGAACAACTACCTCCGGTAAGACAAGGGGTGGCGGTCTGTGTCTATTTATAAATAACAGCTGGTGCACAAAATCTACTATTAAGGAAGTCTCGCCTGAGGTAGAATATCTCATGATAAGCTTTAGACCACACTATTTACCAAGAGAATTTTCATCTATATTTTTTTGTAGCTGTCTATTTACCACCACAAACCGATGCTGGCACTAAGACTGCACTCAACGAGCTGTATAAGGTCATAAGCAAACAAGAAAATGCTCATCCAATGGCGGCGCTCTGTGTCTGGGGACTTTAATGCAGAGAAACTTAAATCCGTTTCACCTTATTTCTACCAGCATGTTAAATGTGCAACCAGAGGGGAAAAAAAACACTCTAGACCACCTATACTCCACAAACAGAGATGCGTACAAAGCTCTCCCTTACCCTTCATTTGGCAAATCTGACTGTAACGCTATCCTCCTCATTCCTGCATACAATCAAAAACTAAAGCAGGAAGTACCAGTGATTTGCTCAATACGGAAATGGTCAGATGACGCAGATGCTAAGCTACAGGACTGTTTTGCTAGCACAGACTGGAATATGTTCTGGGATTCTTCCGATGGCATTGAGGAGTACACCACATCAGTCACTGGCTTCATCAATAAGTGCATCGATGATGTCATCCCCATAGTGACCGTACGTACATACCCCAACCAGAAGCCATGGATTACAGGCAACATCCGCACTGAACTAAAGGGTAGAGCTGCCTCTTACAAGGAGCGAGACTCTAACCCGGATGCTTATAAGAAATCCTGCTATGCCCTCTGACGAACCATCAAACAAGCAAAGTGTCAATACAGGACTAAGATTGACCAACTGGCAAGTGTCTGCCCTGACCAACTGGAAAGTGTCTTCACTGATATTTTCAACCTCCCCTGACCGAGTCTGTAATACCAACATGTTTCAAGCAGACCACCATAGTCCCTGTGCCCAAGAACACCAAGGTAACCTGCCTAAATGACTATCGACCCTTAGCACTCACGTCTGTAGTCATGAAGTGCTTTAAGGCTCACATCAACACCATTATCCCAGAAACCCTAGACCCACTCCAATTTGCAAACCGCACCAACAGAACCACAGATGATGCAATCTGTATGGTACTCCACACTGTCCTTTCCCACCTGGACTAAATGAACACCTACGTGACAATGCTATTCATTGACTGCAGCTCAGCATTCAACACCATAGTGCCCTCAAAGCTCATCACCAAGCGAAGGACCCTGGGAATAAACACCTCCCTCTGCAACTGGATCCTGGACTTTCTGATGGGCTACCCCCAGGTGGTCAGGGTAGGTAACAACACATCTGTTACGCTGATCCTCAACACAGGGGCCCCTCATGGGTCCCTGGTCACCCATGACTGCATGGCCAAGCACGACTTCAAAACCATCATTAAGTTTGCAGACAACACAACAGTGATCACCGATGAGATGACATCCTCTAGGGAGGAGGTCAGAGACCTGGCAGTGTAGTACCAGACAGTCGTGAAGAAGGCACGACAATGCCTCAGGAGAATTAAAATATTTGGCATTGGTCCTCAGATCCTAAAAAAGTTATACAGCTGCACCATCGAGAGCATCCTGACTGGTATGGCAACTGCTTGGCCTCCGACCACAAGGCACTACAGAGGGTATGGCCCAGTACATCACTGGAGCCACACTTCCTGCCATTCAGGACCTCTATACCAGACGGTGTCAGAGGAAGGCCCTAAAAATTGCCAAAGACTCGAGCCACTCTGCTACCACGCGGCTGGCGGTACCGAAGCACCAAATCTAGGTACGAAAGGCTTCTTAACAGCTTCTACCCCTAAGCCATAAGACTCCTGAACAGTTAACCAAATGGCTACCCAGACTATTTGCAAATTGCAACCCCCCCCATTTTTACGCTGCTGCAACTCTCTGTTTATTATCTATGCATAGTTATCTATGAGTAGTTTACCTTTACCTACACGTACAGTACCAGACAAAAGTTTGTTCACACCTACTCATTCCAGGGGTTTTCTTTATTTTTACTATTTTCTACATTGTAGAATAATAGTGAAGACATCAAAACTGAAATAAAACATATGGAATCATGTGGTAACTAAAAATGTGTTAAACAAATGTAACTATATTTTATATTTGAGATTCTTCAAAGTAGCCACTCTTTGCTTTGATGACAGCTTTGCACAATCTTTCTCTATGGAAAGGTGAGACTCTTCGAACATGTACATGTTGGTTGTTTTGCACTAGGCTGCAACCTGGTCTCAGAGCATATTGTATTATTCTGTACGTAAAGCTGAGATACTCTATTTAGTATGATACTGTATGTTACATTTCGTATGGTATGTATTAATTTGTGGATGTCCATCATCCAAGTTGCTAATTAGCTAAAATTGTCCGTGATGAGATTCAAACACACAACCTTTGGGTTGCTAGACATTCGCGTTATATGACCAACCACTCTCATTTAATTTTTGCCTTAAGTAACCTTTTGTCTTATGTAACCATACCAAACATAACGTATCATTACTAATTTGAGTGTCACGAATATGTAAGGTCTATGAGACCAGGTTGTGCTCTAGGAAAACTTCAAGCCTCACAAGACTAGTCTGAAGGTACCAGTTTAAAAAAAGAATGGAAGTATACTGTATATGGAAGTAGTTTAGTGCCCAAAAATTGGTTAAATATGGGTTAAAAAAAAACTAGAAATCATTTCCTTATCTTTCTTTTAGCTCTCAGATATAGGACCTACCCTTTAAAACAATCTTCCTTTTGATTTATTTTTTGACTCTCTGTTTATCCATGTATGAAACTGTGTTTCTATGGACTTATACCAGTAAGTCAAATTCAATGTTTCATCCACAAAAAAATGTACACCTAAAGCATCCTAAAATTCAAAATCAAATAGCTAAACTATCCTTGGTTCGCAACATTTTAAGGATTAAAAACCAAGGAGACCAGTCATATTATCCATGGCTGCAGTTACAGTATACTGCCAACATAATGCTATGATAATGTGTGTTAACATAATGTCTGCGTAATGACATTGCACACATCATAACTGTTTTAACCACATTTGAGACAGTTCACAGATACAATTGGATTGACCGTTTATTGTAACCACTGGTTGCTGTTGTCACGTCTACTCCCACTCCCACGCTTGACATCGCCCGGTCTACTAACTACCTGCCCTGGCAACCCATCATTACGCACACTTTGCAACCATCATTACGCACACCTACGCCCCATCGTTAGGCACACCTGGACTTTGTCACTACCCTGATTACCTCCCCTTTATCTAGCACTCCGTTGTATTACCCATAAGGCAGTATTTCTGTGTTCTTGTTCAGATGCTACTCCTGTTTTTGTATTCACTCTATGCTCTTTCAGATTAAACTTGCCGACTACACCTGCTTCCCGACTCCCTGCGTTTTTGTTACAGAATATTGTCTCATAAAATGGAAGCAGCAGCCAACCCGAGACATCTCCAAGATGGTCGACGAACAGGGAGACCTACTTTACTAATACCACAACCAGCTGGCGCAACCGGGGACTGCGATGGATGAGGTCCTCAATGTCTAGATCTTCCTCAAGGGCCGTCACCTCCAATGGAGGATCTTCTAACATGAGTCGACCCAGCGAGCCAGTACCTCAGCCCATTCAGCAGTCCGCCCAGGTCAGCGATGCCCGTTTGTTCCTCCCGGACAAATATGACGGGATTCCATCCAAATTCTATGTCTTCCTCCTCCAGTGCTACCTCTATTTCACTCAACAGATGGCAGCCCCACTACTGAGAGGTCCAAAGTTGCCACAGTTATTTCCCTGCTGACCGGGCAGGCGATGTAGTCGGCTACGGCAGTCTGGAAGAGAAGAGAGGAGGAGCTGGGTTCCTATGAGTGGTTCATGGCTCTGTTCAGAGGAGTTTTCGATCATCCACCAGAGGGCAGAGAGGGGGGTGAGTGGCTACTCCAACTGCGGCAGGATGGCCAGACTGCTGCAGAGTATGTCCTCCCCTTTCATACAGTGGCAGCATCCAGCAGATGGAATGAGCCGGCGCTCTGCACCTTATTCAGAAGAGGATTGCGTAAAGAGGTCCAGACGTTGGCATGCTGAGACAACACCCTCTCTTTGGTCGCACTCATCGCGATGACCATGCGCCTGGATAACCTTCTTCGGGAGCGTCGGTACCCCCATCACCTCTCTCCCTCCTTCGTTGAACGTTCTGATTCAGAGCCTGAACCCATGGAGGTAGGGGCCACACACCTCTCCGCCACTGAGCGATGCTGTCGGAGACAGCTGGGGCTCTGTCCCTATTGTGGTCAGGAGTACCAGCTTCAACGGTGTCCACTACATCCCAACCCGGGATCCAGTAGAGCAGAGGGACGGCCTCGTGATTATCCGTCTCCTGGGGTAGGTGTGAGTATTCCATCATCATCACTTTCCGCCAAACCCTTTTTAGTACAGATTTCACTAGATGCTGTTCCTTGTGTGTTGTTTCTACAGCTCTCGTGGACTCCTGTGCCGTGAGGAATTACATTGACCAGGACCTTGACTCCTCCCTGATCATAACCTCTTACCCGCTCTCCTTTCCGTTTCAAGCGCTGGATAATCGACCACTGGGATCTGGGACAATCACACACATCACAGCACCACTCACCATCTCTGTGGGACCCCTGCACCAAGAAAGCCTTCCCTTCCTCCTCATCGAGGCACCCATACACAAAGTCATTCATGGCCTCCCATGGCTGCAACGCCATACCCCACCATCTCCTGGTCGAGGATGGAGATTACTGCCTGAGCAGCCAGATGACGGAGGACCTGCTTTCCCTTACCCTATGGTTCCACGTCGGTTGAGAGTCCTGTGGTTGCCCTCCAGGCCGATATCCCGGATGTTTACCAGGATCTCTGGGAGGTTTTGTCCAAGACCCGCGCCACCTGTCTCCCTCCTCATCGCCGCTGGAACTGTGCTATCGACCTGCTTTCAGACTCTGTGCCTCAGTGCAGTCGCGTCTACCCCTGACATCCTGATCTACAAGGCCACCTTGGAGGATCACATCGCCCACGTCCGGGTAGTTCTGTGATGCCTCCTGGAGAAGTGCCAGTTCCATCAGACCGCTGTCTCCTTCCTGGGATACCGGATCAGCCCGCAGGAAGTGGTTATGGAGGAGAGGAAGGTCGAGGCAGCCAGGTCATTGCCAGTCCAAACCACCATAAAAGGACTACAACGATTTTCTACTACCGCTTCATTAAAAAAACTTCAGCTGCATTGCCTCTCCTCTCACCTCTCTCCTCAAGGGTGGCCCCTGTTATTTGTTGTGGAGTCCTGCAGCTGATGAGGCCTTCCGCCTACTTGAAGGGGCATTTTACCTATGCTGCCCTTCGTGGTGGAGGTGGACGCCTCAGAAGTGGGGCGTCCGTCCACCGGACGGTCAATGAGGTAACATACCGATTACAGCTTCCCACTAACTACCGGATCTCACCCTCTTTTCACGTTTCCCTCTTCAGGCCTGTAGGTCCTGGTCTCCTGGCTGATACCGTCTCCCATGACAAACCTCTGTCTCCCCTGGACATTGAGAGAAGCCCCACCTATGCCGCTAGATCCCTCCTGGACTCCCAACGTCGTGGGGGTCGGCTCCAGTACCTGGTTGACTGGGAGGGGTATGGTCCAGATGAGCGGTGTTGGGTTCTGGTGGATGACATTCTAGATCCCAACATCATCCGAGATTTCCACCTTCGCCATCCAAAACGGCCCGCTCCTCGCCCTGTTGGCCCCCCCCCGGCCGGCATCGTCCTGCGGCTGGAGCCGTGCGTCATGGGGGGGGGGGTACTGTCACATCTTCTCCCGCTCTGGCGCTCTACGTCGTCGGTCTACTAACCACCTGTCTTGGCAACCCATCATTACGCACACCTGGCAACCATCATTAGGCACAGCTGCGCCCCATCATTAGGCTCACGCTGACTTCATCACTACCCTTTATCTAGCACGCCGTTGTATTACCCATCAGTCAGTATTGTTATTGTTTTCTTGTTCAGACGCTACTCCTTTTGTATTTGTTTTGTATTCACTCTATGCTCCTCACCGACTGCACCTGCTTCCTGACTCCCTGCGTCTTCGTTACAGCTGTTAGAATTTGCCATGATGATGAAACAGGTAAATGTATAAAACAGGCAATTGGATCAGAAAGTTATTTGATTTCCATGTTTATTAAGATCTGTAGTACACCTCACAGCTAGTCTGGGTACCAGAGACAGCAACCAGGCTACCTTAGGCTCTGAGACACCTGCTTCATGTTAGTTATGACTACAGTGTTACCAAATATACTGAATAGATGCTTATCTCTAAAGGTTTGATACATACCATGTTACGTGTGTGCCAATTACCATTGCTTATTGCCTTTTGTTTTACAGTAGTTTGTTTTACTGTTGTTTTACTGTAGTTTGTTTTATAGTAGTATTTCTCCAGGGAAGTAACCAAGATCTCCTCTCTTTCTTCTTACCGTTATATCTGATATGCATTACGTAAATAACCCTTTGCCATCCTCGTATGTAAAACACGTGTCTTGGTGCCAAGACACTGGTTAAAGTGTTAATCTTTAACCAGTGTTTACAGTCTGTCTGCCATAAAGGCCTGCTTGTTAAGTACATCCCCAGTGTTACCAACATACACAGTCTGAAAACGTTTGAAAGGATGCGATAGGATAACAGAGATCATGTGCCGAACTAGAAAGACACATTAGAAAGGGTTACATAATCAAACGGCAAAAACATTTATTTGCAGCTATCCAAAACTATTTAAAAAGTCACTTGTCACATTACTAGCAATGTAGCATTAGTCTTTTGTTGATTATTTCATAGCAACAATACAAATAGAATATAAAGTGTCAGTAATCATTGACAGTTTTATTACATTCATCTTATAACTGTGTATTAGTTATGGCCAGTCTACAACCCTAGTTTCTAGATGGGATTTTACAGAAAATGGACCATTACAAAACATGCCCCAAAAAATATGCAAAACCATTAGGTGTATAGCAGACACACGTACACAACTTTGACCCTAGAACAATAAATAAAGTGACAAATTATAAAACGACAGGAAAACAAGAAGAATGCACTTCAAGGTAATAGCGTAAACAAAGATTCTCAACCCCTATCTAAAAGTGTTTTCTCCCATCTGTCAAATATGTTCTAATGGCTATCAGATAGTTCTCAGTAGTGCTTCTTAGCCTCCATCTTTAGTCAAGCACCTATCTCAAACCTTCAGCTGAACTAAGCTCCTCAAATAAAAGCAAGAACATTTTATGTTTGACCATCATTTTAGTATTCTTCTGTCCAGACACG
This sequence comes from Oncorhynchus clarkii lewisi, assembly GCF_045791955.1. Lineage (NCBI taxonomy): Eukaryota > Metazoa > Chordata > Actinopteri > Salmoniformes > Salmonidae > Oncorhynchus > Oncorhynchus clarkii. The sequence goes on along the minus strand of NC_092175.1, from coordinate 27,971,649 downwards.
ATCATTGAAGAACTGGGATACTGTCTGTTGTAAGACAAAGATGCTTCTGAGCAGACAGTCTTTGAGGGGTGTTTTTGCAGCAGGGGCTGGAGGTTGGGGGCTCAGTAGGTGGTGTCTATAACATTGCCCTCCATCTGATGTCTGTAGGCCACTCTTGCCTTGTGGGAAAAGTAGACAACTCCTCCTCCAGCACCATCACTGGCATAGGCTGACGGGGCAAACTGGGGCTCTGTCTCAATGGATGGAACTGGAAGGGAGGAGAGAGGACATAATTAAAAACCCATTAACTTTACATTAATACTGACATTAATCTATCTTGGTAAGTCACATCCCCATATTGTACTACTACTGATGTTGATGAACTGTCAAAGGGTTTTCAGTCCAACATTACATTCCAAATAACATAGTGTTCCGCTTTTTGAAAATAGTGCCTCTGAAAAAATCTAAAACAAAAAAGCATCCCACTCCAGCAAAAACTGTAGCTGGTGTTCCTACCCTCTTTAGGGAGGCAGTCTCTGCTCTTGACCTTGTCTTTACACCTCTTGTACCAGGGAAAACACTGGAGAACCTTCACACCCATTGGTGCAGCAGCTAGAGGAGCCAGTCTGAAAAGAGAGAACAAGGATTCTGTTATTTAAAAGAAGCATTAATACTAGGTACTCCATAACTCAGCAGGGTATGATCAAGAACTTGAACAATCATATTGCATTATGTGCTCTGTTTCTCACAAAAGAAATGACGTGCCTTGTTCAGGGAATGTAAGAGCTACTCATCACTCTTCTGAATTACACCAGCAAAATTGAGTTATTATCCATTTCTAAAACTGACACACTCCAAATGTGTAATTGTGGTTTGGGTGTAGGACTATCATTTTTCTGTTTGAGAGAGAGAGAGAGAGACAGTAGCTAAAGGGTATTTTCTTCCTTGTCCTTAATGTTTGGGACCCTGGAGGCAGGCGGTGAACCATTTAGATTATTACTTCCAGCTATGACAGAAGATCAAATAGATGCATGTTAAAAACAGGCACTTCATCAAAGGGAGCTTTTAAATGATGTAAGTTACATATTCACAATCAGTGACCCAAATCTCTGTCTGGCTTTGTGCTGGAGACACAGGCCAAAAAAGTCCCATCTAACAGACATAATCTATCCAGTGCCTACTTATACAGTCTCATTCTACTTTTCTGTTTACATTATGCAACTATGTTGTGACAGCAAGAAGTCAATGTCACAGAGCAAATATTGAGTCTACGTATCTTCTTATGAAAGTTGATTTGCAATAGTAAAGTTAGTTTCTATCCTAAGCTTCAGGTCTGCTTAGGTCAGTGTTTCTGGCTGTTATAGCGCCAGGACGCTTAACATGTCTCTAGGGAATTGTGAGAACAAACCAACAAGCTCATCTAATCTCCTTTACAGTATAGGACTTCTATGTCACCTGATAGGTAAAAGGTAACCCCAGACATGGTAAGCCCAGACATGGTAACCCCAGTCATGGTAAGCCCAGTCATGGTAAGCCGAGTCATGGTGACCCATACATGCCCAACTAAGCTGTTATTGCATGTGTAAAAAAGGCCGTCCTGCTCCTCTCCTCGCTACCTAACTTCCCCTCACAGTCCCTTCAGTTTCCCTTAAGTCCCGTTAGTTTGGCTGCTCAGTCTACCTAAGATATTGCTTACCCATCATAGCCCTGCAATTCCCTTGGAAATGCGCATCTGGACTCCGCACCCGCCCGCCCACTCAGTGTTATTGTCATCAGAAGGGAGAAGACCAATGTTTCTGAGGACTTGTTGTTGTCCACAGTAACACAAATGTCTGAATGTTGTGGGTGCATCGAAATGTAAGTTGTAGGGGGGTTATTGGGGTTTTTACATGCTGTGTAATAATAGGTAATTACCACTAATGTTACTGTTACTAGCTTTTAGACACATCTTCTACAGTATGGCTGTTATTATTCTTTAATGTCAGAGTTCCCAATACTACTTTGCCTATTGTTTATCGTATGTAGTATTATTCCATACTATTAGTACTATTGCATTGGTTGCACAAGTACTTTTGTAGAAGTGGTTTAATTGTTGTATTGGTAAGCAGTCTTTTGCATGCACACGCTACCACTGCGTTTTCCATAGTAGCCTGTATTAAGGTGTTTTATTGTGTTGCCATGGGTGAGCTTCTAGAGTCATCTTAGACTGTTCATGGAGCTTGCTCATGCGCAGAATAATTTAGGACCCTGTGGCGCCAGGGCAGAACTGATAAGGTTGCAGATTTGCACACGAGGCTGGAGAGAGAGGGTGCTATAAATTTTGACCCTTTGTCAATCCAAATAATTGGTTTCTCTCTCTCCAAGAGGGGACTGTTTAAGTTTATGTTTATATTGATGCTTTGTTTATTGGCCTTTATAGACATGTTATAACTATAATGCCATTTGCCATTTACTCATGTACATACAGTGCCTTCGGAAAGTATTCAGACCCCTTGACTTTTTCCACATTTTGTTATGTTACAGCCTTATTCTAAAATTGATTCAATTGTTTTTTTCTCTCATAAATCTACACACAATACCACATAATGGCAAAGCAAAAACATTTTAAAATAAATTCCTGCTAATTTACAATAATAAAAAAATTAAATATCACATTTACATAAGTATTGAGACCCTTTACTCAGTACTTTGTTGAAGCACCTTTGGCAGTAATTACAGCCTCGTGTCTTCTTGGGTATGACGCTACATGCTTGGCACGCATGTATTTGGGGAGTTTTTCCCATTCTTCTCTGCAGATCCTCTCAAGCTCTGTCAGGTTAGATGGGGAATGTTGCTGCACAGCTATTTTCAGGTCTCTCCAGAGATGTTAGAACGGGTTCAAGTCCGGGCTCTGGCTGGGCCACTCAAGGATATTCAGAGACTTGTCCCGAAGCCACTCCTTCGTTGTCTTGGTTGTGTGCTTAGGGTCGTTGTCCTGTTGGAAGGTGAACCTTTGTCTCAGTCTGAGGTCCTGAGCACTATGGAGCAGGTTTTAATCAAGGATCTCTCTGTACTTTGCTCTGTTCATCTTTGCGTCAATCCTGACTAGTCTCCCAGTCCCTGCTGCTGAAAAACATCCCCACAGCATGATGCTGCCACCACGCTTCACCGTAGGGATGGTGCCAGGTTTCCTCCAGACGTGACGCTTGGCATTCAGGACAAAGAGTTCAATCATGGTTTCATCAGAGCAGAGAATCTTGTTTCTCATGGTCTGAAAGTCTTTAGGTGCCCTTTGGCAAACTCCAAGTGTCATGTGTCTTTTACAGAGGAGTGGCTTCCATCTGGCCACTCTACCATAAAAGCCTGATTGGCAGAGTGCTGCAGAGATGATTGTCTTTCTGGAAGGTTCTCCCATCTCCACAGAGGAACTGAAGAACTCTGGCAGAGTGACCATTGGGTTCTTGGTCACCTCCCTGACCAAAGCCCTTCTTCCCTGATTGCTCAGTTTGGCTGGGCGGCCAGATCTAGGAAGAGTCTCGATGGCTCCAAACTTTTTCCATTTAAGAATGATGGAGGCTACTTGTTCTTGGGGACCTTCAATACTGCAGACATTGTTCGGTACCCTTTCCCAGATCAGTGCCATGACACAATCCTGTATTGGAGCTCTACGGACATTTGTGTGCCTTTCCAAATCATGTCCAATCAAGTTGTAGAAACATCTCAAGGATGATCAATGGAAACAGGATGCACCGGAGCTCAGTTTCGAGTCTCATAGCAAAGGGTCTGAATACTTATGTAAGTAAGGTATTTCAGTTTTTTTTTTTTTTTTTAATCAATTTGCAAAAATGTCTAAAAACCTGTTATCGCTTTTTCATTACAGGATATTGTGTGTTGATTGCTGAGGATAATTTTTTAAAAATCCATTTCAGAATAAGGCTACAAGGTAACAATATGTGGAAAAAGTCAAGGGGTCTGAATACTTTCCGAAGTCACTAATATGTGTATTGCATAGTTATAACCCTTAGATAATACTGTTTCCACGTGTGCATATCTTTGTCTTATAGAACCACAACAATAAGATTCCAAGTAATTCACATTACCAGAATCATATAAACATCTTCAAAAGGAAACAGCTGTGTCTGTGAGTGGTGGTGACTATCAAAAGTACGTTGATGGGTCCCAACATCATGTTCTAACTGGACAGCACTAGAGAGGACAGAACCAAACCAATCAGTTATACAGTGGCTTCCGAAAGTATTCACCCCCCTTGGCATTTTACCTATTTTGTTGCCTTACAACCAGGAATTAAAATATATTTTTTAGGGGTTTGTATCATTTGATTTACACAACACACTTTGAAGATGCAAAATATGTTTTATTGTGAAACAAGCATGAAATAAGACAAAAAAACAGAAAACTTGAGCGTACATAACTATTCACATCCCCAAAGTCAATACTTTGTAGAGCCACCTTTTGCAGCAATTACAGCTGCCAGTCTCTTGGGGTATGTCTCTATAAGCTTGGCACATCTAGCCACTGGGATTTTTGCCCATTCTTCAAGGCAAAACTGCTCCAGCTCATTCAAGTTGGATGGGTTCCACTGGTGTACAGCAATCTTTAAGTCATCCCACAGATTCTCAATTGGATTGAAGTCTGGGCTTTGACTAGGCGATTCCAAGACATTTAAATGTTTCCCCTTAAACCACTCGAGTGTTGCTTTAGCAGTATGCTTAGGGTCATAGTCCTGCTGGAACGTGAACCTCCGTCCCAGTCTCAAATCTCTGGAAGACTGAAACAGTTTCCCCTCATGAAATCCCCTGTATTTAGCACCATCCATCGTTCCTTTAATTCTGACCAGTTTCCCAGTCCCTGCCAATGAAAAACATCCCAAAGCATGATGCTGCCACCACCGTGCTTCACTGTGGGGATGTTGTTCTCGGGGTGATGAGAGGTGTTAGGTTTGCGCCAGACATAGCGTTTTCCTTAATGGCCAAAAAGCCCAATACTTATTTTCCACCATAATTTGCAAATAAATTTATTACAAATCCTACAATGTGATTTTCTGGAATTTTTTTCTAATTTTGTCTGTCATAGTTGAAGTGTACCTATGATGAAAATTACAGGCCTCTCATCTTTTTAAGTGGGAGAACTTGCACAATTGGTGATGACTAAATACTTTTTTGCCCCACTGTATACTGAGATCATGTGACAGATCATATGACACTTAAATAAAGTCCACTTATGTGCAATCTAACTAATTATGTGACTTCTGAAGGTAATTTGTTGCACCAGATCTTATTACATTAATTACATAAAATCCCAAACATGAAATCCATTACATGAAATCCATTCAAATTGCAGGTTGTAAAGCAACAAAATAGGAAAAACGCCAAGGGAGATGAATACTTTTGCAAGGCACTGTAAGTATATAGCGGGTGAGGGCATTCACAGCCAACAGCTCAGAGGGGAGAGGGCAAACGAGCCAACCGTTTTTACGTGGTCCTTGTACCCGGATTTAGTGACCAACAGGGTATTATTACATGATCCTTCATTTCTCCGGAATTTTGAGACCAATAGTTTTTACAGCGTGAGTGTTTTCCTACATCCATTTCAGTTTGTGCCCTCAATTCTGACATAATTTTGGCCTAATGAGGCTACAAAGTGGGTTCCATATCAACGACTTCACATAGGCCAATCAATACAAAAGGTTATAACAACACAATACTAAATGTGAAAACTAAATATTGAAAACGCCAAGGACGTCTTGGCGCTATTGAATAGTAAAAGTGGTTATAACTCACCTGGAAATCAAAGATCAAAACGGTATGAATTTATAGTGAGTTTTGTAGTGAGTTTGTTTCTTTAGAATTCTCCTAGAAATTGTATAATTTGCTTCCGGTTTGATGTCTCGAGGCAGTCAGAGCTCATTCCCCTGACAAATGATGGTGTATAAGCAACCTGCCTTGTAGCGCGTCTGTCACTCTCCCTTTGATACAGCAAGAGCATGGAAATTTTCCACTGTCGACTCCGCGTCTTTAAATAGCTAATCCTTCAGCGTATGGCCACAACACAAAACAAGCCTCCCTTGCCCTCTGACCCCGCCCCTGCATTTACCGTATGCGTGTGTTGGCAACTTGGCATGGAAGTTAATAGATTTCCAGTGAATTGTTGCTGTGTTCTCTTACAGTGTTGGGGTATGGAAAGCCGATTTAACATATATTCATAGAATATTTTATATCAATAATTGTATTTTTTTTATACCAATACTTGCATTTTTTATATCAATAATTTGAATTGTTGATATACGAAATTCTTGCCTACTTCACCCATATTTTATTTTATTTGAGCAAAAAAGTAGTGTGTAGTTCCAGTAGTCCTAGTTAGCTACACCGATACATGGCAAAAATGTAATTCACTGCTGAAAACACTACCAAGATTTTAGTTAGTTCTACTACCAACAACAAGCTACTGCAAAATGTAGTAAAACATTTAAATACATGTATTTCACTACTCCCCAACACTATTCCCTTTTTAACTGTTAAACAAGGACATGGTGATCCAATTGGCAAGGGATGCAATTTTAGTCAGTCAATATGATGTGTTTACCCACACTATGTAAAACATTTTATTGTATCTCCACATGGTAAAATTTTCTACAAATGTCATCATTCTATTCAAGCCAGACAAGTGAATACAAGCAAACCCTTCTAGTTACTGAGTAAAGTTATGCTATAAAAGCGTTTTGATTCTGTATAACATTTTTATTTTTTTTACCTTTATTTAACCAGGCAAGTCAGTTAAGAACAAATTCTTATTTTCAATGACGGCCTAGGAACAGTGGGTTAACTGCCTGTTCAGGGGCAGAACGACAGTTCAGCTCGGGGTTTGAACTTGCAACCTTCCGGTTCCTAGTCCAACTCTCTAACCACTAGGCCACCCTGCCAAACATATTTCTATGATGTTCTTACTTGGAATTAATATGTAATTAAAACTTTGATTGAAGAGTCAACATTTGACAGCTGCCATATGGCATCAGAGAGATAGTAGCCTTGGTAACCCACAGGTTTGTGAGGTGATGTAATGGCAGTTGGAATCTCGTGCTCCACTAGAGGGAGATGTTGTAATTTCATGCCAGAGATTCACTTGTAGTTCTTTCTAGAAGACAAAACACCTTTTCTGATATAATGGAAATATTTTATTCTAAACAAACATAATTTATTTACATTACAGGATTTTTCAACATAAAAAACAAACATAATAACAAATAATTGCAGTGTAGTTAAGGTGGTATTTGATAGTACTTCATGTAGCATACTTATGTTTTTACAGCTTCACCTTTGCTCTCTGCAATCTACAAACCAGTGTATTGTAAGATCCACCTCCACAACACCACCACCCCAAGACTCATATTCATATTGTAACTGTGTCCACGAGTCCACACCTCAACTTTCCCTACTACCCTCATGCCCTGTTTTTTCCTTTCCTTCACATTTCTTCCCTCCCTGCTCAAGGTAGAAGTTGCCTCTATCTACAGATCTAGGATCAGATTACTTGATCCCCAATCCTAACCTTAACCTTAAGAGGGAAGAAAATGTTATCTGACCCTGCATCAAATCAAATCAAATTTTATTTGTCACAAACACATGGTTAGCAGATGTTAATGCGAGTGTAGCGAAATGCTTGTGCTTCTGGTTCCGACAATGCAGTAATAACCAACAAGTAATCTAGCTAACAATTCCAAAACTACTACCTTATAGACACAAGTGTAAGGGGATAAAGAATATGTACATAAGATATATGAATGAGTGATGGTAAGAGCGGCATAGGCAAGATACAGTAGATGGTATCGAGTACAGTATATACATATGAGATGAGTATGTAAACAAAGTGGCATAGTTAAAGTGGCTAGTGATACATGTATTACATAAGGATGCAGTCGATGATATAGAGTACAGTATATACGTATGCATATGAGATGAATAATGTAGGGTATGTAAACATTATATTAGGTAGCATTGTTTAAAGTGGCTAGTGATATATTTTACATCATTTCCCATCAATTCCTATTATTAAAGTGGCTGGAGTTGAGTCAGTGTGTTGGCAGCAGCCACTCAATGTTAGTGGTGGCTGTTTAACAGTCTGATGGCCTTGAGATAGAAGCTGTTTTTCAGTCTCTCGGTCCCAGCTTTGATGCACCTGTACTGACCTCGCCTTCTGGATGATAGCGGGGTGAACAGGCAGTGGCTCGGGTGGTTGTTGTCCTTGATGATCTTTATGGCCTTCCTGTGACATCGGGTGGTGTAAGTGTCCTGGAGGGCAGGTAGATTGCCCCCGGTGATGCTTTGTGCAGACCTCACTACCCTCTGGAGAGCCTTACGGTTGTGGGCGGAGCAGTTGCCGTACCAGGCGGTGATACAGCCCGACAGGATGCTCTCGATTGTGCATCTGTAGAAGTTTGTGAGTGCTTTTGGTGACAAGCCGAATTTCTTCAGTGGTTAGGGTCAACATATCCCTCCCCTCACACCCACACACTGCTTTTGCCCTCCCCCTCTGAGGCCCCATGCTGGCCACAGCAGCCTCCTCTACGTTGGCGCGAGCCAGGCAGGTTCTTGTAGACGGCCCTGCTGTAGGGGATGAAACAGAGGCCCAGTTGGAGGTGGCGGGCCAGGCGGCAGTAGGCAGCCAGAGCCAGGACCAGGAGGGGGGTTACCAGGATGAAGCCCACCACCAGCAGGGCCACACAGCCACCATCATCCAGCAGGTCTGAACAGTACAGGGACGTGCCATTGGGTTGCACCTGGGGACAAGAGGGACGAGAAATGGTTAATGGTGTGAAACCATCTAACACACACACACACACACACACACACACACACACACACACACACACACACACACACACACACACACACACACACACACACATACACACACCGTCACCAGTACTGAGCACGCCCAGCAGTCCAGAGAGCCTCTCAGCTCCAGAGGGGCGTCCGTAGCCCCCGCCACGCTGCCCGCTACTGAGTACCTGTTACAGGCCTGTTACTGCTCTTCTGTTAGGGAGCCTTATAGTGCTTGCAGTTACAGTGCCTTCAGAAAGTACTCACACACCTTGACTCTTCCCACATTTTGTTGTTTTACAAAGTGGGATTCAAATGGATTTAATTGTCATCTTTTGTCAATGATCTACAGAAAATACTCTGTAATGTCAAAGTGGAAGAACATTTTTAACATTTGTATATAAAAAAAGATGGAAATAAAACATGAATATTTCTTGATTAGATAAGTATTCAACCCCCTGAGTCAATACATGTGAGAATCACCTTTGGCAGCGATTACAGCTGTGAGTCTTTCTGGGTAAGTCTCTAAGAGCTTTGTACACCTGTATTGTACAGTACTTGCACATTGTTATTAAAACAATTTGAGCATACCTATAACATGATGCAGCCACCACCATGTTTGAAAATGTGAAGAGTGGTACTCAGTGATGTGTTATGTTTAGGGCAAATCCAACACAACGCTTTGTATTCAGTGCATAAAGTTCCTTTCTTTGCCACATTTTTTTGCAGTTTTACTTTAATGCCTTATTGCAAAGCGGATGCATGTTTTCTTCTGTACAGGCTTCCTTCTTTTCGCTCTGTCAATTAGGTTAGTATTGTGGAGTAACTACAATGTTGTTGATCCATCCTCAGTTTTTTTCTATCACAGCCATTAAACTCTGTAACTGTTTTAAAGTCAACATTGACGTCATGGTGAAATCCTTGAGAGGTTTCCATCCTCTCCGGCAACTGAGTTAGGAAGGCCACCTGTATCTTTGTAGTGACTGGGTGAATTGATATACCATCCAAAGTTTAATTAATAACTTCATCATACTCAAACGGATATTCAATGTCTGCTTTTTTTTAACCCATCTACCAATAGCAGCCCTTCTTTGTGAGGCATTGGAAAACCTACCTGGTCTTTGTGGTTGAATCTGTGTTTGAAATTCACTGTTCAACTGAGGGACCTTACAGATAATTATATGTGTGGGGTACAGGGATGAGGAGGTCATTCAAAAATCATGTTAAACACTATTATTGCACACAGAGAGAGTCTATGCAACTTTGTATATGACTTGTTAAGCACATTTTTACTCCTGAACTTATTTAGGCTTGCCATAACAAAGGGGATGAATACTTATTGACTCAAGACATTTCAGCTTTACATTTCTAATTAATTTGTAAAAATGTTTAAACAACACTTTGACATTATGGGGTATTGTGTGTAGGCCTGCGACACAACATCTCAATTTAATCTATTTAAATTCAGGCTGTAACACATCAAAATGTGGAAAAAGTCAAAGGGTATGAATACTTTCTGAAGGCACTGTACAGTCGTGGCCAAAAGTTTTGAGAATGACACAAATATACATTTTCACAAAGTCTGCTGCCTCAGTTTGTATGATGTAAATTTGCATATACTCCAGAATGTTATGAAGACTGATCAGATGAATTGCAATTAATTGCAAAGTCCCTCTTTGCCATGCAAATTAATTGAATCCCCCAAAAACATTTCCACTGCATTTCAGCCCTGCCACAAAAGGACCAGCAGACATCTTGTCAGTGATTCTCTCGTTAGCACAGGTGTGAGTGTTGACAAGGACAAGGTTGGAATTCACTCTGTCATGCTATTGAGTTCGAATAACAGACTGGAAGCTTCAAAAGGAGGGTGGTGCTTGGAATCATTGTTCTTCCTATGTCAACCATGGTTACCTGCAAGGAAACACGTACTGTCATCATTGCTTTGCACAAAAAGGGCTTCACAGGCAAGGATATTGCTGCCAGTAAGATTGCACCTAATTCAACTGTCGTGTCTTTGGCTATGCCGGGTTAAGTGATATGACATACTATTCTATAAAATAATTTCTCTGTAATTAATATTTCCTGATTGAACTAATCATGTAAATGTAATTAACTAGATAGTCGGGCACCACAAAATAATATTTATAGAGCTGTTATCTTCCGAATAAACTCTTAAAGACCTAGTAATATTTTACATCAATAGCAGTCAATATTAATCGTCATTTTAATTCAGTCTCATCTGAAAGTTGCAAAATCTTAGTTATCTGCACGAACCCTGGCTAACAAGTTGAATCAGCAATACAAAATTGGGTTCAATTATTTATTTACTAAATACCTAACTAATCACACAGAATTACACGTACACATAATTAAATCATAACTTGATTACAAATTACATTATAAAGTTAAAACGTCCCTAGCGGGCGGAACAGATATGACAGCTTGTTACACAAAAGAAAAGGGGCTGGGTGAAAGTGAAAGAGCGGGAAGACTGAGGAACAAAGGGCGAAGCTGTGCTATCGTAAATACAGTATCTTATGCATTCTAAATTACCGCCCATTTGGAAATGGAAAATGCAATAAATATTTACTGAGTCCTTTGAAGAATGTCTCTGGTGGTCGATTGTATACGTTGTAGTAACGTCGTTGTGTGATAGACGGGATACGCTGTCTGTTCCTTCCTAACCCTCGTTTGCATCTGCTGTTGCTAACTCAACGGCTAGGAGGTGTCACTTCTGTAGTGAATAAGAGTTCAAAGTTCATACCATTCGCAACTAAAGCTCACGCTGATGTTGGCTTTGTTCTGTAATTATTATCTAAACCATTCTGACATAGGACCGTCGTCCTCACGTCCTCGGAACAGGAGGTTACATTGTCGTCAAGGGCTTATATAGGAAGGGAGAGGTGGGCGTGTTTGAAATGTTTTATAGCCCATGTCCATTCACAGGGGCGGGCCACTGATTGAGCAGAGCCCTATTTTATGAAAACTCAAATCTCACATTTTAAAATCACATTTCATCCCATCACGAATAATTTCATATTCAAACATTTAAATTGAACAACAATTCCATGTGAATACGTTAACTCTGATGTGTAGACTTTCCACTGTAGAGTTTATGTCATATTTTCATTTGTGAGAATGTCTCAGATGACAACCGAACTGACATCATATTCATTAAGTACCACCGCATATGTTTCATTGGTCGGATTACCAGAATATAGTTAATTTCCCCCCACCTTCTGATGTTCCCAGAATCTCTATATTAACCAAGGGTTTTGCAAATGTAACATCAGTAGGGTAGAGAGAGGGAAAAGGGGGGAAGAGGTATTTATGACTGTCATAAACCTACCCCCAGGCCAACGTCATGACACAACCATTTATCGGATCATCAGGAACTTCAAGGAGAGCTGTTCAATTGTTGTTAAGAAGGCTTCAGGGCACCCAAGAAAGTTCAGCAAGCGCCAGGACCGTCTCCTAAAGTTGATTCAGCTGTGGGATCAGGGCACCACCAGTACAGAGCTTGCTCAGGAAGGGCAGCAGGCAGGTGTGAGTGCATCTGCACACACAATGAGGCAAAGACTTGTGGAGGATGGCCTGGTGTCAAGAAGGGCAGCAAAGAAGCCACTTCTCTCCAGGAAAAACATCAGGGACAGACTGATATTCTGCAAAAGGTACAGGGATTGGACTGCTGAGGACTGGGGTAGTCATTTTCTCTGATGAATCCCCTTTCCGATTGTTTGGGGCATCCGGAAAAAAACTTGTCTGGAGAAGACAAGGTGAGCTCTACCATCAGTCCTGTGTCATGCCAACAGTAATGCATCCTGAGACCATTCATGTGTGGGGTTGCTTCTCAGCCAAGGGAGTGGGCTCACTCACAATTTTGCCTAAGAACACAGCCATGAATAAAAAATGGTACCAACACATCCTCCGAGAGCAACTTCTCCCAACCATCCAGGAACAGTTTGGTGACGAACAATTCCTTTTCCAGCATGATGGAACACCTTGCCAGAAGCCAAAGTGATAACTAAGTGGCTCGGGGAACAAAACATCGATATTATGGGTCCATGGCCAGGAAACTCCCCAGACCTTAATCCCATTGAGAACATGTGGTCAATACTCAAGAGGCGGGCGGACAAACAAAACCCCACAAATTCTGACAAACTTCAAGCATTGATTATGAAAGAATGGGCTGTCATCAGTCAGGATGTGGCCCAGAAGTTAATTGACAGCATGTCAGGGCGGATTGCAGAGGTCTTGAAAACAAAGGGTCAACATTGCAAATATTGACTCTTTGCATCAACTTCATGTAATTGTGAATAAAATCCTTTGACACGTATGAAATGCTTGTAATTATACTTCAGAATTCCATAGAAACATCTGACAAAAATATCTAAAGACACTGAAGCAGCAAACTGTGTGTAATTCTCAAAACTTTTGGCCACGACAGTAGATAGATGGGGAGCCTGATAATGGATCCCATTTACACACAGGAATCTGTTTGGCATGCCCCTATTTCAATAATAGATTGAAATATAAGCCTCTGAATGTCATTGCATTAAAGTGAGGGTAGCTAAGTTTCCTAAAGTACAGTGGTGAGAGGTGCAGAAAGTAAACACAGATAACTACACACAACTCTGGAAGGGAGGAAATGGACTTCCCTTGGCCCCACCCCCAGTCTCCCAGAACAATGAGACCCCCCCCCACCCCACCCTCTTCAAAACCTACATCTAAGAAACCTTCTTCCGCTAATTTTAAACGTCAACATCCTTTTGTTGATTGGATTTTAACTGAAAACTGATCATTGTAATGGGTTATTTCATTTATTTCACCAAACTTTCATAAATGTTCAGTTGACTTTAGCAGTGGGGTGGGACCTCAGACAAAATGTGTCATGGTCACATGTCATCAGATCTCCTCTGATACTACAGTGCCTTGCGAAAGTATTCGGCCCCCTTGAATTTCCCAAGCTTTAAACATCCCAAGGAGCACTGTGCAAGCGATAATATTGAAATGGAAGGAGTATCAGACCACTGCAAATCTACCAAGACCTGGCCGTCCCTCTAAACTTTCAGCTCATACAAGGAGAAGACTGATCAGAGATGCAGCCAAGAGGCCCATGATCACTCTGGATGAACTGCAGAGATCTACAGCTGAGGTGGGAGACTCTGTCCATAGGACAACAATCAGTCGTATATTGCACAAATCTGGCCTTTATGGAAGAGTGGCAAGAAGAAAGCCATTTCTTAAAGATATCCATAAAAAGTGTTGTTTAAAGTTTGCCACAAGCCACCTGGGAGACACACCAAACATGTGGAAGAAGGTGCTCTGGTCAGATAAAACCAAAATCGAACTTTTTGGCAACAATGCAAAACGTTATGTTTGGCGTAAAAGCAACACAGCTCATCACCCTGACCACACCATCCCCACTGTCAAACATGGTGGTGGTAGCATCATGGTTTGGGCCTGCTTTTCTTCAGCAGGGACAGGGAAGATGGTTAAAATTGATGGGAAGATGGATGGAGCCAAATACAGGACCATTCTGGAAGAAAACCTGATGGAGTCTGCAAAAGACCTGAGACTGGGACGGAGATTTGTCTTCCAACAAGACAATGATCCAAAACATAAAGCAAAATCTACAATGGAATGGTTCAAAAATAAACATATCCAGGTGTTAGAATGGCCAAGTCAAAGTCCAGACCTGAATCCAATCGAGAATCTGTGGAAAGAACTGAAAATTGCTGTTCACAAATGCTCTCCATCCAACCTCACTGAGCTCGAGCTGTTTTGCAAATGATGTATGCAATCAATCTTTAGGATGTTTTTAACTTAAATCATCAATAAGGTTCTAACCGGAGAATTGCATTTTCTGAAGAAAAGCATTGGAACGAGAGGAAACTCTGTCGGGAGCGCATGTCATGAGACCGAGGCTCTCTGCCAGACCACTCACTAAAATAGTTCTTATGAGCCCCTCCTTTATAGTAGAATCCTAAAACCAGTATCTAAAGACATCTAGAGAAGACAGGCTATGTGCACACTGCCCACAAAATGAGGTGGAAACTGAGCTGCACTTCATTACCTCCTGTCCAATGTATGACCATATTAGAGACACATTTTTCCCTCAGATTACACAGATCCACAAAGAATTCGAAAACAAACCCAATTTTGATAAACTCCCATATTTACTATGGGTGAAATTCCACAGTGTGCAATCACAGCAGCAAGAGTTGTGACCTGTTGCCACAAGAAAAGGGCAACCAGTGAAGAACAAACACCATTGTAAATACAACCCATACTTATGATTATTTATTTTCCCTTGTGTACCCTTAACCATTTGTACATCGTTGCAACACGGTATATATACGTACGTACGTTGCAACACGGTATATACACGTAATATGACATCTGTAATGTCTTTAGTGTTTTTGTAACGGTGTTCGTCTATAGGAGGAGAAGAAGCGGACCAAAGCGCAGCGTGGTGGTTACTCATGTTCTTTAATTAATGGAAACTGAACGATACATGAAATAACTTAACTCTACAAAACAACAAACGGAACGTGAAAACCTATACAGCCTATCCTGTGACAACAAACACAGGAACAATCACCCACAAACAAACAGTGAAACCCAGGCTACCTAAGTATGATTCTCAATCAGAGACAACTAATGACACCTGCCTCTGATTGAGAACCATACTAGGCCGAAAACATAGAACTGACCCAAAACATAGAAAAACGAACATAGACTGCCCACCCAACTCACGCCCTGACCATACTAAATAAATACAAAAACAAAGGAAATAGAGGTCAGAACGTGACAGTACCCCCCCCCAAAGGTGCGGACTCCGGCCGCAAAACCTTGACCTATAGGGGAGGGTCTGGGTGGGCGTCTGTCCGCGGTGGCGGCTCTGGCGCGGGACGCGGACCCCACTTCGCCATTGTCTTAGTCCGCCGTATTGTCCGCCTCCGTGGCTTACTCCCCATGCCCACCCCTCTCAATGACCCCACTGGACAGAGGGGCTGCTTGGGACAGAGGGGCAGCTCGGGACAGAGGTGAAGCAGCAGCTCGGGACAGAGGGGCAGCTGCTCGGGACAGAGGGGCAGCTGCTCGGGACAGAGGGGCAGCTGCTCGGGACAGAGGGGCAGCTGCTCGGGACAGAGGGACAGCTGCTCGGGACAGAGGGACAGCTGCTCGGGACAGAGGGACAGCTGCTCGGGACGGAGGGGCAGCTGCTCCGGGCGGAGGGGCTCTAGCGGCCCCTGGCTGACTGGCGGCACTGGCGGCCCCTGGCTGACTGGCGGCACTGGCGGCCCCTGGCTGACTGGCGGCACTGGCGGCCCCTGGCTGACGGGCGGCACTGGCGGCCCCTGGCTGACGGGCGGCACTGGCGGCCCCTGGCTGACGGGCGGCACTGGCGGCCCCTGGCTGACGGGCGGCACTGGCGGCCCCTGGCTGACGGGCGGCATTGGCGGCTCCTGGCAGACGGGCGGCACTGGCGGCGCTGGGCAGACGGGCGGCGCTGGCGGCGCTGGGCAGACGGGCGGCGCTGGCGGCGCTGGGCAGACGGGCGGCGCTGGCGGCGCTGGGCAGACGGGCGGCGCTGGGCAGACGGGAGGCTCCGGCAGAGGCGCCGGACAGGCGGGAGGCTCCGGCAGAGGCGCCGGACAGGCGGGAGGCTCCGGCAGAGGCGCCGGACAGGCGGGAGGCTCCGGCAGAGGCGCCGGACAGGCGGGAGGCTCCGGCAGAGGCGCCGGACAGGCGGGAGGCTCCGGCAGAGGCGCCGGACAGGCGGGAGGCTCCGGACAGGCGGGAGGCTCCGGCAGCGGCGCCGGACAGGCGGGAGGCTCCGGCAGCGGCGCCGGACAGGCGGGAGGCTCCGGCAGAGGCGCCGGACAGGCGGGAGGCTCCGGCAGAGGCGCCGGACAGACGGGAGACTCCGGCAGCGCTGGAGAGGAGGAAGGCTCTGGTAGCGCCGGAGAGGCGGGAGACTCCGGCAGCGCTGGAGAGGAGGAAGGCTCTGGACGGATGGGCCGGAGAGACAGCCTGGTACGGGGAGCTGCCACCGGAGGGCTGGGGTGTGGAGGTGGTGACGGATAGACCGGGCCGTGCAGGCGCACTGGAGCTCTTGAGCACCGAGCCTGCCCAACCTTACCCGGTTGAATGGTCCCGGTCGCCCTGCCAGTGCGGCGAGGTGGAATAGCCCGCACTGGGCTATGCAGGCGAACCGGGGACACCGTGCGCAAGGCTGGTGCCATGTAAGCCGGCCCAAGGAGACGCACTGGAGACCAGATGCGTAGAGCCGGCTTCATGGCACTTGGCTCGATGCCCACTCTAGCCCGGCCGATACGCGGAGCTGGAATGTACCGCACCGGGCTGTGCACCCGCACTGGGGACACCGTGCGCTCCACAGCATAACACGGTGCCTGCCCGGTCTCTCTTAGCCCCCCGGTAACCACAGGAAGTTGGCTCAGGTCTCCTACCTGGCGTAGCCATACTCCCTGTTAGCCCCCCCCCAAGAAATTTTTGGGGCTGACTCCCGGGCTTCCATCCACGACGCCGCGCTGCCTCCTCATACCAGCGCCTCTCCGCTTTCGCCGCCTCCCGTTCTTCCTTGGGGCGGCGATACTCTCCTGGCTGAGCCCAAGGTCCTTTACCGTCTAGTTCGTCCTCCCATGTCCAATCCTCCTCGCGCTGCTCCTGCTGCTGCTTTCTCCTTTGCCCATTACCACACCGCTTGGTCCTGTTGTGGTGGGTGATTCTGTAACGGTGTTCGTCTATAGGAGGAGAAGAAGCGGACCAAAGCGCAGCGTGGTGGTTACTCATGTTCTTTAATTAATGGAAACTGAACGATACATGAAATAACTTAACTCTACAAAACAACAAACGGAACGTGAAAACCTATACAGCCTATCCTGTGACAACAAACACAGTGACAGGAACAATCACCCACAAACAAACAGTGAAACCCAGGCTACCTAAGTATGATTCTCAATCAGAGACAACTAATGACACCTGCCTCTGATTGAGAACCATACTAGGCCGAAAACATAGAACTGACCCAAAACATAGAAAAACGAACATAGACTGCCCACCCAACTCACGCCCTGACCATACTAAATAAATACAAAAACAAAGGAAATAGAGGTCAGAACGTGACAGTTTTGAAACTTCTGTATGTGTAATGTTTATTGTAAATTTGTATTACTTATTTCACTTTTGTATATTATCTACCTCACTTGCTTTGGCAATGTTAACACATGTTTCCCATGCCAATAAAGCCCCTTGAATTGAATTGACATCTAGTGGAAGCCCTAGGAAGTGCAAGCACATTCATATCTAACAGGGATTTCAATAGGCACTGTTTTGAAAATCGATTTCTCACTTCCTGTTTGGATTTCTTCTCTAAGTTTTTGTCTGCCATATGAGTTCTGTTATACTCACAGACATCATTCAAACAGTTTTAGAAACGTCAGAGTGTTTTCCATCCAATACTAATAATAATATGCATATATTAGCATCTGGGACAGAGTAGGAGGTAGTTCAGTTTGGGCACGCTATTCATCCAAAAGTGAAAATGCTGCCCCCTATTCCAAAAAAGATGGCCTACCCCAGCCAAACCCTAACTCAGACGACACTGGGCCAATTGTGCACTGCCCTATGGGACAACCGGTTGTGATCCAGCCTGGAATTGAACCAGGGTCTGTAGTGACGCCTCCAGCAATGAGGTGCAGTGCCTTAGACTGCTGCGCCACTCATGAGCCCAAAATGTTAGTCAACGGTCTTGGTAATACAATACAAAATGCTAAACTTCTCATCACACCCAAACTTCAATTGAACATGCTCTAGAAGCAATAACCTTATGAGCTGGAAAAAAGTTGACTATGATCTTTGTTAGGATGTTTAGTTTGAGTTTCCATGTCCCTCCATCCCTGGACACCCATAACGATTACAATGAGATGTGTTTACTCACTGTGTGATTGGTGGAGCAGTTCTAAGGATTTGTCTCTCTGTCTCTCGACTCTCACAGTAGGAGTAAGAGAAGATGTGAATACACTCTATTCTTTAACCTGTCTTCCTTCTCCGAGAATGCGCGTCAAGAGAAGAAGAGGTAGGTCTCCACCACATGAACATCCAGATCTTGAGGTGAGACTGATGACATTGACCAGGTGGAGGTTTATACCCTGATGATGAGAGTTTAGACCTTTGTCATTCTCAGATATATCCTGGTGTTTCTGAAACTCCAGGTGTTCAGCAGATGCTTTGTGTCTGCAAAGGTCTCAGTCGGTGTCACTCTCTTGTCCCTTTACTTTGTGTTCAATTCTACGCTCTGCACAGTTAAGGCAAATATTGCTTTTCTGCTAGGCTCTGGCTCTTCCTTTCCTGCCGTGCTGTTTCCTCACTTTCATTCCAGTTTGGTTAGTCACCGAGTCTCCCCCTGTCTCCTGTCTGCCTCCTGTCTGTCTCTCCTCTGTTTCCTATCTGTCTCCTCTCTTCTGGGTGTGTGTCTGTGGGCTGCTGTGGTGCTGGTGGGTACAGAGAGGCAGCTTGGAAGTGTTTGACGTTGGTGATGGTATTTGGAAAGGGCGGGGAAACATGAGGGTTTACACTGATAACCCTTGGACCCAGTGGGGAGCGAGGGGGTAGGGAGGGGAGGGAAGGGGCAGCGAGAGGGTATGTAGGGGAGGGAAGGGGGAGCGAGGGGGTAGGGAGGGAAGAGAGGGAAGGGAGGAGAGAGGGGGAGAAAGTGTTTATCTGAATAGATAAGGAGACGGGTGAGAGTTGCCAAAACTCTTGCAGTCACTACAACCACTCACCACTAACTCCTGCTGCAGTTACTACAACTGTTAACCACTACCTTCTGCTGCAGTCACTACAACCACTCACCACTACCTCCTGCTGCAGTTACTACAACTGTTAACCAAAACCTTCTGCTGCAGTCACTACAACCACTCACCACTACCTTCTGCTGCAGTCACTACAACCACTAACCACTACCTTCTGCTGTAGTCACTACAACAACTCACCACTACCTTCCGCTGCAGTCACTACAACCATGAACCACAACCTTCTGCTGCAGTCACAACAACCACTCACCACAACCTTCTGCTGCAGTCACTACAACCACTCACCACTACCTTCTGCTGCATTCACTACAACCACTAACCACTACCTTCTGCTGCAGTCAATTCAACTGCTAACCCCGACCTTCTGCTGTAGTCACTACAACCACAGACCACTAACTTATGCTGTAGTTACTACCACCCCTAACCACTACCTTCTGCTGCAGTCACTACAATCACTACCTTCTGTTGCAGTCACTACAACCACTAACCACTACCTTCTGCTGCAGTTTCTACAATCACTAACCACTACTTTCTGCTGGAGTCACTACAACAACTGACCACTGCATTCTGCTGCAGTCACTACATACGCTAACCACTACATTCTTCCGCAGTCACTACAACCACTGACCAATAACTTCTGCTGCAATTAGTACAATTACTAACCACTACCTTCTGCTGCAGTCACTGCAACCACTACATTCTGCCGCAGTCACTACAACCACTAACCACTACCTTCTGCTGCAGTTAGTACAATCACTGCCCACTACCTTCTGCTGCAGTTACTATAACCACTAACCACAACCTTATGCTACATTTACTTCAACCACTAAACACTAACTTATGCTGCAGGTACTATAACCACTAACCACAACCTTCTGCTGCAGTCACTAACCACTCACCACTAACTTCTGCTGCAGTCACTACAACCACTAACCACTACCTTCTGCTGCAGTCACTACAACCACTCAACACTACCTTCTGCTGCAGTTACCACTAAAAACGACCTTCTGTTGCAGTCACTACAACCACTAACCACTACCTTCTGCTGCAGTCACTACAACCACAAACCACTACCTTCTGCTGTAGTCACGACAACAACTAACCACTACCTTTTGCTGTAGTCACTACAACCACTAACCACTACCTTCTGCTGGAGTCACTACAACCACTCACCACTACCTTCTGCTCCAGTCACTACAACCACTAACCACTACCTTCTGCTGCAGTTACTATAACCGCTAACCACTACATTCTTCCGCAGTCACTACAACCACTAACCACTACATTCTGCTGCAGTTACTATAACCGCTAACCACTACATTGTTCCGCAGTCACTACAACCACTAACCACTACCTTCTGCTGCAATTAGTACAATCACTAACCACTACCTTCTGCTGCAGTCACTACAACCACTCACCACTACCTTCTGCTGCAGTTACTGCAACCACTACCTTCTGCTACATTTACTACAACCACTACCTTCTGCTGCAGTCACTACAACCACTCACCACAACCTCCTGCTGCAGTCACTACAACACCTAACCTTTACCTTCTGCTGCAGTCAGCACAACCACTAACCACTGCCTTCTGCTGCAGTTACTACAACCACTAGCCACTACCTTCTGCTGCAGTCACTACAACCACTAACCAATAACTTCTGCTGCAGTTACTACAATCGCTAACCACTACCTTCTGCTGCAGTCACTACAACCACTAACCAATACCTTCTGCTGCAGTTACTACAATTGCTAACCACTACCTTCTGCTGCAGTCACTACAACCACTAACAAATACCTTCTGCTGCAGTCACCACAACCACTAACCACAGCCTTCTGATGTAGCCACTACAACCACTAGCCACAACATTCTGCTGTAGTTATTATAACCACTCACCACTACCTTCTGCTGCAGTCACTACAACCACTCACCACTACCTCCTGCTGCAGTTACTACAACTGTTAACAACAACCTTCTGCTGCAGTCACTACACCACTCACCACTACCTTCTGCTGCAGTAACTATAACCACTAACCACTACCTTCTGCTGCAGTTACTATAACCGCTAACCACTACATTCTGCCGCAGTCACTACAACCACTAACCACTACCTTCTGCTGCAGTTACTATAACCGCTAACCACTACATTGTTTCACAGTCACTACAACCACTAACCACTACCTTCTGCTGCAGTTACTACAACCACTAACCACTACATTATGCTGCAGTCACTACAACCACTAACCACTACCTTCTGCTGCAGTCACTAAAACCACGCACCACTACCTTCTGCTGCAGTCACTACAACCACTAATCACTACCTTCTGCTGCAGTCACTAACCACTCACCACTACCTTCTGCTGCAGTCACTACAACCACTAACCACTACCTTCTGCTGCAGTCACTACAACCACTCAACACTACCTTCTGCTGCAGTCACTACAACCACTAACCACTACCTTCTGTTGCAGTCACTACAACCACTAACCACTACCTTCTGCTGTAGACACAACAACAACTAACAACTATCTTTTGGTGTAGTCTCTACAACCACTAACCACTACCTTCTGCTCCAGTCAATACAACCACAAACCACTACCTTCTGCTGTAGTCACAACAACAACTAACCACTACCTATTGCTGTAGTCACTACAACCACTAACCACTACCTTCTGCTGGAGTCACTACAACCACTACCTTCTGCTGTAGTCACTACAACCACTGACCACTACATTCTGCTGCAGTCACTACAACCACTAACCATTACCTTCTGCTGCAGTTACTATAACCGCTAACCACTACATTGTTCCGCAGTCACTACAACCACTAACCACTACCTTCTGCTGCAATTAGTACAATCACTAACCACTACCTTCTGCTGCAGTCACTACAACAACTCACCACAACCTCCTGCTGCAGTCACTACAACACCTAACCTTTACCTTCTGCTGCAGTCAGTACAACCACTAACCACTGCCTTCTGCTGCAGTTACTACAACCACTAGCAACTACCTTCTGCTGCAGTCACTACAACCACTAACCAATAACTTCTGCTGCAGTTACTACAATCGCTAACCACTACCTTCTGCTGCAGTCACTACAACCACTAACCAATACCTTCTGCTGCAGTTACTACAATTGCTAACCACTACCTTCTGCTGCAGTCACTACAACCACTAACAAATACCTTCTGCTGCAGTCACCACAACCACTAACCACAGCCTTCTGATGTAGCCACTACAACCACTAGCCACAACATTCTGCTGTAGTTATTATAACCACTCACCACTACCTTCTGCTGCAGTCACTACAACCACTCACCACTACCTCCTGCTGCAGTTACTACAACTGTTAACCACAACCTTCTGCTGCAGTCACTACACCACTCACCACTACCTTCTGCTGCAGTAACTATAACCACTAACCACTGCCTTCTGCTGCAGTTACTATAACCGCTAACCACTACATTGTTTCACAGTCACTACAACCACTAACCACTACCTTCTGCCGCAGTCACTACAACCACTAGCTAATACCTTCTGCTGCAGTTACTGCAACAACTACCTTCTGCTGCATTTACTACAACCACTAGCCACTACCTTCTGCTGCAGTCACTACAACCACTAACCACTACCTTCTGCTGCAGTTTCTACAACCGCTAACCACTACATTATGCTGCAGTCACTACAACCACTAACCACTACCTTCTGCTGCAGTCACTACAACCACTAATCAATACCTTCTGCTGCAGTTACTACAATCGCTAACCACTACCTTCTGCTGCAGTCAATACAACCACTAAACAATACCTTCTGCTGCAGTTACTACAATTGCTAACCCCTACCTTCTGCTGCAGTCACTACAACCACTAACCAATACCTTCTGCTGCAGTCACCACAATAACTAACCACTACCTTCTGCTGTAGTCACTACAACCACGAACCACAACCTTCTGCTGCAGTCACAACAACCACTCACCACAACCTTCTGCTGCAGTCACTTCAACCACTCACCACTACCTTCTGCTGCAGTCACTACAACCACTAACCACTACCTTCTGCTGCAGTCACTACAACTGCTAACCCCGACCTTCTGCTGTAGTCACTACAACCACAGACCACTAACTTATGCTGTAGTTACTACCACCCCTAACCACTACCTTCTGCTGCAGTCACTACAACCACTACCTTCTGTTGCAGTCACTACAACCACTAACCACTACCTTCTGCTGCAGTTTCTACAACCACTAACCACTACCTTCTGCTGTAGTCACAAAAACAACTAACCACTACTTTCTGCTGGAGTCACTACAACAACTGACCACTGCATTCTGCTGCAGTCACTACGTACGCTAACCACTACATTATTCCGCAGTCACTACAACCACTGGCCAATAACTTCTGCTGCAATTAGTACAATTACAACCACTACCTTCTGCTGCAGTCACTACAACCACTAGCTACTACCTTCTGCTGCAGTTACTATAACCACTAACCACAACCTTATGCTACATTTACTACAACCACTAAACACTAACTTATGCTGCAGGTACTATAACCACTAACCACAACCTTTTGCTGCA
The DNA here is from genome assembly GCF_045791955.1 of Oncorhynchus clarkii lewisi. Lineage (NCBI taxonomy): Eukaryota > Metazoa > Chordata > Actinopteri > Salmoniformes > Salmonidae > Oncorhynchus > Oncorhynchus clarkii. Next base: position 27,947,430 of record NC_092175.1, on the reverse strand, counting down.
GTCACTAAAACCACTCACCACTACCTTCTGCTGCAGTCACTACAACCACTAATCACTACCTTCTGCTGCAGTCACTAACCACTCACCACTACCTTCTGCTGCAGTCACTACAACCACTAACCACTACCTTCTGCTGCAGTCACTACAACCACTCAACACTACCTTCTGCTGCAGTCACTACAACCACTAACCACTACCTTCTGTTGCAGTCACTACAACCACTAACCACTACCTTCTGCTGTAGACACAATAACAACTAACAACTATATTTTGGTGTAGTCTCTACAACCACTAACCACTACCTTCTGCTCCAGTCACTACAACCACAAACCACTACCTTCAGCTGTAGTCACAACAACAACTAACCACTACCTATTGCTGTAGTCACTACAACCACTAACCACTACCTTCTGCTGGAGTCACTACAACCACTACCTTCTGCTGTAGTCACTACAACCACTGGCCACTACATTCTGCTGCAGTCACTACAACCACTAACCACTACCTTCTGCTGCAGTTACTATAACCGCTAACCACTACATTGTTCCGCAGTCACTACAACCACTAACCACTACCTTCTGCTGCAATTAGTACAATCGCTAACCACTACCTTCTGCTGCAGTCACTACAACCACTCACCACAACCTCCTGCTGCAGTCACTACAACACCTAACCTTTACCTTCTGCTGCAGTCAGTACAACCACTAACCACTGCCTTCTGCTGCAGTTACTACAACCACTAGCCACTACCTTCTGCTGCAGTCACTACAACCACTAACCAATAACTTCTACTGCAGTTACTACAATCGCTAACCACTACCTTCTACTGCAGTCCCTACAACCACTAACCAATACCTTCTGCTGCAGTCACTACAACCACAGACCACTAACTTATGCTGTAGCTACTACAACCCCTAACCACTACCTTCTGCTGCATTCACTACAACCACTAACCAATATCTTCTGCTGCAGTCACTACAACCACTAACAACTACCTTCTGCTGGAGTCACTACAACCACTACCTTCTGCTGTAGTCACTACAACCACTGACCACTACATTCTGCTGCAGTCACTACAACCACTCACCACTACCTTCTGCTGCAGTCACTACAACCACTAACCACTACCTTCTGCTGCAGTTACTACAACCACTAGCCACTAACTTCTGCTGCAGTTACTGCAACCACTACCTTCTGCTGCATTTACTACAACCACTAACCACTACATTTTGCTGTAGTCTCTACAACCACTACAACCACAGACCACTAACTTATGCTGTAGTTACTACAACCCCTAACCACTACCTTCTGCTGCAGTCACTACAACCACTAACCCATACCTTCTGCTGCAGTCACTACAACAACTAACCACTACTTTCTGGTGGAGTCACTACAACCACTACCTTTTGCTGTAGTCACTATAACCACTAACCAATAACTTCTGCTGCAGTTAGTACAATCACTACCCACTACCTTCTGCCTCAGTCACTACATCCACTAGCTACTACCTTCTGCTGCAGTCACTGCAACCACCACCTTCTGCTGCAGTTACTACAACCACTATCTACTACCTTCTGCTGCAGTTACTGCAACTACTACCTTCTGCTGCAGTTACTACAACCACTAACCACTACCTTCTGCTGCAGTCACTACAACCACTAACCACTACCTTCTGCTGCAGTCATTACAACCGCTAACAACTACCTTCTGCTGCGGTCACTACAACCACTAACCACTACCTTCTGCTTCAGTCACTACAACCACTAACCACTACCTTCTGCTGCAGTTACTATAACCACTAACCACTACATTCTGCTGCAGTCACTACAACTACTAACCACTAACTTCTGCTGCAGTTTCTACAACCGCTAACCACTACATTCTGCTGCAGTCACTACAACCACTAACCACTACCTTCTGCTGCAGTTACTACAATTGCTAACCACTACCTTCTGCTGCAGTTACTACAACCACTAACCACTACCTTCTGCTGTAGTCACTACAACCACTAGCCACTACCTTCTGCTGTAGTCACTACAACCACTAGCCACTACCTTCTGCTGTAATCACCACAACCACTCACCACTACCTTCTGCTGTAATCACTACAACCACTAGCCACTACCTTCTGCTGTAGTCACTACAACCACTAGCCACTACCTTCTGCTGTAGTCACTACAACTACTAGCCACTACCTTCTGCTGCCGTTACTACATCCTCTAGCTACTACCTCATTCATAAAAGAAGAAGAATTGGATTATAAAATATGTCCTAAACACAAGAGTACAAACGGAGTGGAACATTCTGAACCTAAATGTTGGTAAATGTAAGCATTTCAAAGAATGTATTTGTAATATTGTGAGATGGTAATAAGATGGAAAGAGAAAGGGGGATACCTAGTCAATTGTACAACTGAATGCATTCAACTGAAATATGTCTTCCACATTTAACCCAACCCCTCTGAATCAGAGAGGTGCGGGGGGCTGCCATTATCAACATCCATATCTAATAAACTGTCAGAAGGTTTTGTACTGTCTCTCCATTGCAAGATAAACCAATACAGAATGTGTATTTTATACTTGCTTTACATTTTTATTTTATTTGACCTTTTATTTAACAAGGCAAGTCAGTTAAGAACAAATTCTTATTTTCAATGACGGGCTAGGAACAGTGGGTTAACTGTCTGTTCAGGGGCAGAACGACAGATTTGTACCTTGTCAGCAAGGAACTTGCAACATTCTGGTTACTAGTCCAACGCTCTAACCACTAGGCTATCCTGGCGCCCACATGTTCAGAACATGCATACATTTTTTCTGGGCTAGCTTCTTACATAAGACAGATCTGTACATTCCTATCTGATAATGAGTGAGATCTAGATGATGGGGAGTGAACACACTACACTGACTGCACAAAGATAAGACACACACATTCCCATAGTGCTACAGCATACAGACCCCAAGGCACAACAGAACTGAACAAATGAACAGAGAGCTGTGTAGAAAGTAGGGGCAGTGCCTGAGTCATTTAAGACGTGGTTGTTTTAAAGGTCGAGAAGGAAAGGGGACTGGCCCTCCTGATGAAAAATAGAACACCAGGTTCAGAAGACAAAGTGGAAATGTGGATGGGGAGGAACAAAGTGATGTTGCGGGAGAAGGAGAGGTTCGCCAGACTGATAAGAGACCAGTGGGGGTTTGGTTCAAAGGGGGAAAATGTCTATTTTTTGTTTTTTCCCCCCTGTTCTTTTATCACAGTCAGAGCAAGTGTGTTTATTTACTTATTTCTTAAAAGGGCAGATAGGCATTCTCTCTGGAGATAGAGGGGGTGATTGGATGAAGGAAAGACTAGAGAAGAAGTAGAAAGAGGGGTGATTAAAAAAGCCTTTAGGAGTGTGGAAGACCAGCCAGACCAGGAATGTAGGGGGAAATCCTGAGAGGATTCAGAGAATAATGGAGATATATGTTTTCCCTCTGTTCGATGTGTAGCTGCTATCACCTCAGTGCTGCAGCCCTCCTAGAGGAGTGTGTGTGTGTGTGTGTGTGTGTGTGTGTGTGTGTGTGTGTGTGTGTGTGTGTGTGTGTGTGTGTGTGTGTGTGTGTGTGTGTGTGTGTGTGTGTGTGTGTGTCTGTGTGTGTCTGTGTGTGTATGTGACTGTGTCTGTGTCAGAGAGAGAGAGAGACTTACAGTGGGACCGAAATTATTGACACCCTTAATAAAGATGAGCAATAATGACTGTATAAAATAAATAATTTAAATACTGAGCTATATTGTATGCTATAAAAAATAACAGACAAGGGCCCCAGGACCAGTGAAAGCAAATAGCCCCATAACATCAAAGATCCACCACCATATTTTACAGTAGGTCTGTGGTTATTGTCTGCTCCTGTATTCTGATTTCGTGGCCAAAGAGCATAATAATCATGTCATCCAAAAAATCTAAATGCCTGGAGTCTGCTAAAAATGCATTGGCACAGATTGGAAACGGTGTGTTGGTCAGATGACGTGAAAATACAGCTCTTCAGCGACACACACCAGTGGTGGGTTTGGCATTGAAATGAGAATGCATAAACAGTGAAGAACCCAATATACCTACTGTAAATGGTGGTGGATCTTTAATGTTATGGGGCGATTTTGGTTCCACTGGTCCTTGCTAAGGTAAATGTAATATTTGTGTTGTGGAGAAATGACCAGGCAGGAGACGGGAGTACAGTTAGTTTTCGTTTAGTCAAAACTCCTCGTGCTCTACAGTTCCCGGCACCCCAGTGCGCATGTGCATTTCCTATTAGGTGTAGTAACGTACACTGCCGTAATGCATTACTGCTTAGTAACAGCACAGTAACTAATATAAACAGATGTAGATCCCAGATACTACAGTAAACGCTTCTCACAGGAGGCTGAAATTTGGCCTCAAGTGGATCTTCCAGCAAGACAATAACCACAATGCACACATCAAAATCCACAAAGAAATGTTTAAATGGTCACAAAATCTAAATGTCACAATGGGAATCTCAGTCTCTGGACTTGAAACCCATTAAAAACACGTGGTTTGATTTTAAGAGGATGGTCCATAAGCACAGACAAAGGATATCAAGGACCTGGAAAGATTCTGTATGGAGGAATAGTCTAAGAACCATCCCAATGTGTTCTCCAAAAGGCTCAGTACTGTTATCCTCGGAAGGTGAGGTATTGAAAGGTATTGAAAGCAGGGGTGTCAATCATTTTTACCCTTATAGTACTTCGAAAAAATTAGATCACATGTTAAACAACATCTCTTTCTCTGAGTTTTTGTGAGCATACAATATAGCTTAGTATTTAAGTTATTTATTTTATACTGTCATTTTTGCTCATCTTTATCAAGGGAGTTAATAATTTTGGACCCTACTGTATGTGTATGATGAAGAACTAGAGCAGGGGTGTCAAACTCATTCCATGATGGGCCTAGTGTCATGTACTGTCATGTTGTGTCTTGTCTCTGTCCTTTCCCTTCACCCTGTCTCCCTCTGCTGGTCGTTGTTAGGTTACCTTTTCTCCCCCTCTTTCCCCCAGCTGTGCCTTGTCTCCTCCTAACCACCTCGTCACCCCTTTTCCCACCTGTTCCCTTTTTCCCTCTGATTAGTCCCCTATATCTCTCTCTGTTTTTGTTCCTGTCCTTGTCGGATTCTTGTTTGTTGTGTTTCATGCCTGAACCAGACTGTCGTCATGTTTGCTGTAACCTTGTCTTGTCCTGTCGGAATCTGCCGGTCCGTCTGAGCCTACCTATGTTTGGTAATTAAAGAAGCTCTGTTTAAGTTAATTCGCTTTTGGGTCCTCATTCACTCCCTGTAACACCTAGTGTCTGCAGGTTTTTGGCTTTTCCAGGTTTTTGGTTGATGTACTGTAATAAAACAGGCAAAGTGCAGGAAGAGAAGAATGATATGACAGAAGAAATGATGGGTGGCTAGGCATTAACATCAGCAGGGAATGAAGAGTGGGGTAGATTCTAGGGATGAAATAAATCTCCCTCCATTGAAATGTTTCTCTAAGATAAGTTATCAGCTCAGACACAATACTCAAAAACTATCCAGGCCTCTCATCAAGGCAGCTACACAAATTCGATGACAAACATTTCTCAAAACATTTTATTGTATCAATAATACTCACAATAATGTCACAGAAAAATCACAGAGTGTTTAAGAAAGGTCTGGTCTATGTAAGATATTTTTTATTATGTTTTAAAACAGCACAGCTTCAAATAAAAACAGTCAGTGGATGAGGAGCAAGATTACAACCTTGAAATTATACTCATGAGGACAGAACACTGAAGGAACCCAAACCTCACTACACATCAGTCTCATTTAAATGTGGCTAAAACTACAACTACTGCCAATCACAAATGCTTCACAATTTTATGAATTTCGTACAATGCAAAAAAGTTGAAAAAGGTATTGTGTTTATCAGTTAGATACAGTACAAAGACATCATTCTATTAGTTTACCGGTAATTGTAATGACGCGGTTCTAAGCACCAACCTGTCGGTTGAAGTTATATTCATTGACTTATATTCATAGATCATTTATACACAGTTAATGAGGAGGTGACGAGGCAAGAGGGGGTTGAGCACCATGAAATTCCAACCTCCCCCTGTTTGCTCTTCCCCGTCCACCCACAATAGGAAACCTTAAAAATATCTGGTGTCCCCAGAGAAGCACCATCAATATGCAATAAATACATTTAAGAAAACAAACATATACAAGTATAAATAAAGTCACAATTTACAATTCTTCATTTTCTCTGTAATCCAGAAAAGGAGATAGCAACCAAAAAAAGAGGTAAAAAACTGGGATTATGATCCCATTAGAATAAGAATAAGATAAAGGGGATCTTCTTTAGGGTGAATTGTAGCAATCACATCTCTCTCTACCAAACATTATTTAGGATTATTATGCAAAAACTAAAATCACATTAAAACACACCAGATTTTCAACAAAGAGTGAAACCAGATTAGTCCTCTAGTTCTAGTTAACCCGTATTTCAGAGAAATTTTTACAATTTCTTAAATGAATATTCCTAATGCTTTAGAAAGTTGTGCCTGCATGTTTGATTTTCTAATTTCCTTTCATCTAAATACAGTTCACAAGGCCAATGTGGTGTACCTTTAGGCTGGTAAAACTTTTGAAATATCTAGGTCAGAATAAATACAATGGAAATAGCACCCCAAAGAGTATACAGACAGGAATGACAAATGTCAGAGTTCACCTGAATAGAAAACCAAACCAAAACAATGGGATTTCAATGAGACTATCAGCTACTTTGCTTGTGAAGCAATTCCCCTGCTGTTACCATAGCAACACGGTAAATTCATGGACATAGAATAACTAGATTGGTGTAAAAAAGTTCCATTGGATTTGCATAAAAGTACCTGAATTAATGCACCATATACCGGCTACTTGACGCTTTTGAATCACAGCAGTGTCCGTTTTAATTAAGACCTGATTTCCAGTGCTAACAATGTTCACATTTTCTGTAGTTGTCTGACATGTTTTATTAACAAATAGTAGTACCAGTCTAGTCATTCTATCTCAAGACTCAAGTCCAATCAGCAGCTGGTAGGAGGGGAAGACAACAGTGAGCTGGAATTCAATTGGCTGATGGCTGATGGCCAATATCTTATTGTGATGTAAACAATACTGAGTAAACATGGTTGGCTGTTCACCAAGTGTTAGCAGTAGTAGTATTCCTTGAAGACAACGTCTGTGCTGCCACTAAGTAGGAGCTTTGGTTATGGCTGCCAGACAACAGGGAGGATGCTTCACTTGGAGCAGGGTGACGGAGTCTGGAGAGAGAAAGAGGAAGAAAAAGGCAGACAGAAAGGGGGGTAAATATGATGGACATAACTTCATAGCACATAGAAAACGTGTGTGTGTGTGTGTGTATGTCTCACCACACAGATGCTGTCATAGGTTCTCATCAGCTCCTCCATGCAGTACTGCTCCAGCACCACTACTCCTGCCAGCGAAGGGCTTTTGGACACGGTCCGGGCACAGTCCTCACAGTGCACCATGTAGGTCTTCCTGCTGCCAGACTCACTAGTTACAAACAGCAGGTCAAACACCTCCACCTGCACACAGACACAACACAATCACTCACTGCAGAAATAACCAAAGGCATACATCAACACTCTGTTGGTAAGATGCTCGGGTCATGGTAGTTCATAGTAGGTCTGATACAGGCATACACCAACACTCTGTTGGTAAGATGCTCGGGTCATGGTAGTTCATAGCAGGTCTGATACAAGCATACATCCACAGGCTGTTGGTAAGATGCTCGGGTCATGGTAGTTCATAGCAGGTGGGTGGATACAAGCATACATCCACAGGCTGTTGAGAGGGACTTACGTCACACTCGTTGCAGTAGTAGGCTGGTTCGTCCTTCACACGGCTCTGATAAGAGATCTTCTTCCCTGCAGCAACCAGCTGGTCTCTCAGAATCTGAATGTGCTTAATGGACTGTAGGAGACAATGTCTGAGAGAGATAGAGAGAGAGAGAGGTAAGGTGTAGCAAGAAACAGACATTCATACTAGATAGATGACGAGGGACATTTACACACACACACACACACACACACACACACACACACACACACACACACACACACACACACACACACACACACACACACACACACACACACTTGACCATCTTGTAGGTTTCTTGATCGGTGATCTTGATAGTGCGGGCTACATTCCAGGTGACATGGATCATCGGAACGATGGACTTGACCTTCTTGACCTCATTCCACTCAAAACGCTCCAGAGCCAGTTGATACTGGTATGCTGCAAGGGCAAAGACGACACACACATACTTTACAGTAGAAAAGCACACAAAAGGATTTTGATATGAATTTGACTGAGGTAAATGATAGTGTAGATTCAGTAGCTGCACTGTGTATGACCCAGCTCCCATTTCCTATCTATGTCCTGCTGGACACTGCTAGTAACTCACAGTTGAGAGGTCCCACATTCCAGGCAATGTTGTTGCACCAGCCCACAGCCTGCACCCAGTGGACGGACCCTGCGTTGATCCACACCAGGTCCCCTGGTCTCTGGATGAAGCGGTACACTGGGATGTTGGAGCGGTACAGGTCCTCCAGAACAGGCCACCAGGACCCAGTCAGGTAGTCTACTCCATACCTGAAGGAGGGGGTAGAAATGGTAACAAAGTGGTGGTTGCTGGTTCAAATCCCCTTTGAGTCACTGTTGTTATGCCTTTCAATGAGCAGAACAGCTCAAAATGCTTAACTAATTTGAAAACAGACCCTCACACAAAAACAGAACCATGACTCACTTCTCACAGAAATTGTTGATGTGCTCCCAGTAGTGTTCATGGACTGCAAACCACTCACAATCTCCCGGCCCAATGTTGATGTTCACAGAGCAGAAGTTATTATTCTCCTGGTGGCCTGAAAACAGACATACATATATATTTAAGCCAATGGACAGAGGCATGTAATATGCATATAAACACACACCAATATAACTCAGACACTGACCAGGTGTACGGCTGCCGGGGACCTTCATGTAGAGCTGGACGGTGTTCATGCCCAGGATGGTGTGTCCCACGTGGCTCAGCATGTTTCCATTGTACTCCACACGCATGAAGGCTGGTAGCTTCAGCAGCTCCTGCAGCTGGGGCTTCCACCTGGTAACACATGTCAAACACTTAACACTTCCTCTCTAATGGTGTCCTTAGCCCTGTCTAAAACAATCAACCACATGTAAAGCTAATCTCACCTCTTAGGATCAGAGATGTCGATGTTGGTGCCGAATTTGATAATCTTCCCAGTTGATTTCGCCTCCGGCCTATAGGAAAGAAGAAGTGTCTTTAATAACGGCAGAACATTGTTTTGATTAAAAGTATTGTATTTGATTTCATAAGGAGTTGACTGCACAGTATGCTGTGGATACTATGAGGTGACCTGAGTGTGTTAGCAATAGGGGTAGGGCCAACTTTGGTAAGAGTTGCTTTGCTAGTAACCACAGTAGGGCTGGTTTTGCCGGTGCCAGATGCAGGGTTGGTTAATGGGTCAGAAGACGGAGTCTTCTTCTCTTCATCCTCATCCTCACTGTCCTTCTCTTCCTGTAGACACATTTAGGCACATGAACTTAGCTGGGCAAAGAGAGGAAGTGTGGGGGGGGGGGGTATAGGTAAGCATTATGTGTTTCTGTGTGTGATACGTGTGTGTGTGTGTGTGTGTGTTCATCCACAACCTGGAGGCTTTCCTGGAAGCTGGAGGCCTGGTACGCAGCGTACTTGGCGATGGTGGTGTGTGAGCGGCTGCTCTCGCAGGGCCAGGTCTGAGCTGAACCAGTAGCGTCCCAGTTCTCATCAGCAGGCTGCTGTACCTGGGTCCTCACCTCCACAGCATGCTCTGCATTGGCCTCCACCAGAGACTTAGTGGAGAACAGACCCAGGTCTGACAGAGAGGGAGGGAGAGGAAAGAGAGACACAAGTATAGTGAGTAGATGATAAATTATGTTGATGTTTTAACTTTTAGCCCTGAGAAAAATTGAAATGTGCAAACTCACTGAGTCGTAGTGATCCAGCCAGGCCTCTGATGACAGTGACAGGGTTCTTGGGGTCAGTACAGAATTGGAGGAGGACTGGGGAGAAGGCATCTCTCTTACTCTCCAACTGGACACAGACACACAGGACAACACAGGAGTACATCAACTGGGCATTGCACAAATACAGAACTGATACATGAGTAATGGATATGAGAATGAAGAAGAAAAGAGGGGGGAAAAAGAAGAAGAAGATTACTTTATGGTCTATTGTCATAAGACATAGAGCTGCATGTTTTTTTGTTGTTGCTTTAACACCCCCCCCAAGAACAACCACACAGACAGGTTGGTGCATAGGGTCAGCCGCAGTGCAGCGCCCCCAGAGTGTGGACTCACATAGATGCTTGGTGTGGGGGGGTTGAGCTTCTCTCGTGGGATGGGTGTGTTGGTGCTAAGGACAGGCTTGACAGAGAAAGCAGGGAGCAGATAGGACTCCCGAAACTTCCCGTTCACCTTCGCCCCCCTAAACAAACAGAGAGAGACAGATGAAGTGGGAGAATTCAATAAGATTTAATTAAATACACTTTTCATTGTTTTGTGCCACAACCCTTCTTCCTCCAATGAAATGTCTTGGTAGTAAATATACAGTACCAGTCAAAAGTTTGGACACACCTAATCATTCAATGGTTTTTCTTGATTTTTTACTATTTTCTACATTTTAGAATAACACTGAAGACATCACAACTATGAAATAACAAATATGGAATCATGTAGTAACCAAAAAAGTGTTAAACAAATATGTGTCAAAATATATTTTAGATTTTAGATATTTCAAAGTAGCCACCCTTTGCCTTGATGACAGCTTTGCACACTTGGCATTCTCACAACCAGCTTCATGAGGTAGTCACCTGGAATGCATGTCAATTAACAGGTGTGCCTTGTTAAAAGTTAATTTGTGTAATTTCTTTCCTTCTTAATGCGTTTGAGCCAATCTGTTGCGTTGTGACAAGGTAGGGGTAGTATTCAGAAGACAGCCCTACTTGGTAAAAGACAAAGTTCTATTATGGCAAGGACAGCTCAAATAAGCAAAGTGAAATGACAGTCCATCATTACTTTAAGACATGAAGGTCAGTCAATACGGAAAATTTCAAGAGCTTTGGAAGTTACTTCAAGTGCAGTCGCAAAAACCATCAAGCGCTATGATGAAACTGGCTCCCACGAGGACCGCCACAGGAAAGGAAGACCCAGAGTGACCTCTGCGGCAGATGGTAAGTTCATTACAGTACGTAACTGCACCTCAGATTGCAGCCCAAATAAATGCTTCAGAGTTTAAGTAACAGACACATCTCAACATCAACTATTCAGAGGAGACTGCGTGAATCAGGCCTTCATTGTCAAATTGCTGCAAAGAAACCACTACTAAAGGACACCAATAATAAGAAGAGACTTGCTTGGGCTAAGAAACACTAGCAATGGACATTAGACTGGTGGAAATCTGTCCTTTGGTCTGATGAGTAATATTAGAGAGATTTTTGGTTCCAACCTCCGGGTTTTGTGAGACGCAGAGTAGGTGAATGGATGATCTCCGCATGTGTGGTTCCCACCGTGAAGCATGGAGGTGGTGGTGTGATGGTGCTTTGCTGGAGACACTCTCAGTGATTTATTTAGAATTCAAGGCGTACTTAACCAGCATGGCTACCACAGCATTCTGCAGCGATACACCATCCCATCTGGTTTGCACTTACTGGGACTATCATTTGTTTTTCAGCAGGACAATGACCCAAAACACACTTCCAGGCTGTGTAAGGGCTATTTGACCAAGGAGAGTGATGGTGCTGCATCAGATGACCTGGTCTCCACAATCACCCGGCCTCAACCCTATTGAGCTGGTTTGTGAGCTGGTTTGTGATGAGTTGGACCGAAGAGTGAAGGAAAAGCAGCCAACAAGTGCATCTTGGGGAACTCCTTCAAGACTGTTGGAAAATCATTCCTCGTGAAGCTCGTTGGGAAGCTCGTTGGGAGAATTCCAAGAGTGTGCAAAGCTGTCATCAAGGCAAAGCGTGGCTACTTTGAAGAATCTAAAATCGAAAATATATTTTGATTTGTTGAACATTTTTTTGGTTACTACATGATTACATATGTGTTATTTCATAGTTTTGATGTCTTCACTATTATTCTACAATGTAGAAAATAGTAAAACATTAAGAAAAACCCTTGAATGAGTAGGTATGTCCAAACTTTTGACTGGTACGGTACATCACATGTACCGTGTACTCACTTGCAGGACCTGACGACCTCGCTGGCTGTGTGTCTGATGCTGACCTCTCTTAGTGGGATCCTGCGCTCCTCGACCTCGGAGGCAATGAACGCCTCTCGGTTTCCACTCTCCACCTTGATCAGACGGATCTTCAGCTCCTTGGGAGAGCCCATGGACAGAGCCTTCAGCTTGAGGAAATCAGCAGCAGCCAGGGGACAGGGGGTCCTCCTCACTGGGGCAGCAGAGGCAGCCGGGGTGGGGGAAGGGGAGGAGGTGTTGATAAAGCTGGTGGTGGATGCTGTTGCCAATATGTCTGGGTTGCTGCCTGGTGTGGACGTCTTGGTTTGAGGCTCACTGCGCCTCTCATTCTTCATCTCTGTTGATTGTGCCCCCTGCTCAGTGTTTCCTGTGTGCGTCTTGTCTTTCTGTCCCTGGATGCCTTTGCTCTGGAGGCCAAGGTTCCCCTGAATGGGACGGCTCTTCTTAGTGTCTTTGTGCTGCTTGGCTAGGCGACTGGGGTGAGGTGTAGATGAGGACAGCGTTATAGAGGCTGACTTTCTGTCACACTTTTCTTCCACGTTCTTCTTTTCATTTCCTCCACTCCTCTGATGACTGCTGACGCTGTTATCTTGTTTTCTTCTCTTCCTCTTCCCTTCCCCATCTCTGTTTCCATCCGCACCGCTTGGCTCCGTCTTTCTGTCTGTCTGCCGGCGTGCCTCCCTCTGTCCTCGCTCCTCCTTGGTGGTGGCAGGCAGCCGGTGTGTGGTGGTCAGTCTAAACTCAGCGCTCAGAGACCCGGCCGTCTCCCCACTGTCTACACCCTTAGTCTTCTCTTTCTTTCTCTCATTCAGCATCTCCTCCAATCTCGCGTGCTTCTGTTTTGTGCGCTCCCCCACGGAGAGCTGTGGTTGGTCGAGGTTTAAAGGAGGGCGGGGTTTGGAAAGCGGATCTGAGGTAGTGTGAGTGGATGATTTGCTAGTGAGTCTTGGGGGCGTGGTGGAGTCGGATGTGGGGGAGGGGTTCTGCTGGTCCTGACAATTGGTTTCGGGATCCATGGCGAGGGATGAAGAGTACTTCACTCCTCCCATGGAGCTAGGAGGAGGACGCCCAAACGGACCGCCGCGATATGTGTACCTCTGGCCCCCCAGGAATGAGGCCAAAGACTTGAAGACATCAGCCACTCCTGTCTGGTGAAGGTGTGGCCGACGGGGAGGCAGAGAGCTGGGCGATGTGTCCCCACCACTGTCCTCCTCTTCCTCCTCCTCCTCCTCTTCCTCCACTCCATTGGGAGTATCAGGCAAGCCATAGAGCTTGGCCAGGTCGCTATGGCGAAGGTCATCAGCACCCCTCCCCTCACCGACACCCTCGGCCTTCTCATTGAGCCCCTCTGAGTTCCCATGGGGGGGTGAGAGGGGCAGGCCGTGGGTTGGGCTGGGCTGCAGGACAGGTCTCCTCATCACTCCTCCCTCCTCTTCCTCTTCCTCACTCAGGGCTGATGCTGGGGAGCCTTGCCAACTGAGAACAGGGGGGCTGGCAGGGGGGTTGTCTCCCATCTCCTCCACACTGCCCACCCCCGCCGCAGGTTGGAGATCTGGGGCCCGCAGGACCCCACCTTCTGGACTAACACCCCATGTCTCTGTCTGGATCTGGATGGATCCCCCTGACCCAGCCATAGGGGGAGCTGCTGGGGTTTTGGATGAGAGTGTGGAGGGGGTCAAATCAGCCTTCCTCCCTGGGCTGCATTTAGAATATGTTGAAGGGCTGGTGGGCTGAGGACTGGTATTACGGGTCTTATTGTTCATGTTGGTGCTGATGTTGTTGTTGGTGGTGGTAGTGTGAGTGGTAGTGAGTGGAGGACAGGCTGGTAGTGGTGAGTCCTTGACTGGGAATTTGGGTTGAGTTGGGTTTGACTTGTTCAGGGTCCCTCCCCTCTCTGACTTTTTGTGTTTGGATGGATGTGGGGAGGGTGTGGGTTGGCTGGGACGGGCTGCAGGCGGGCCAACAAGTGGGATTGTCTCTGAACTATTTGGAGAGCTGTGCTCATGGGACTTTCCACCTCTTTCTTGGGCCTTCTCCCTGTGTATGTGTTTGCCAGAGGTGGATGGTGTCTGGGAGGGTTGGTCTGGCTTACCTGGCGTCCCTGGAACCTTAGATCCAGACTTAGGGGAGGAAGGACATACTGACGGAGGGAGGGATGATTTACATAGGGACTTTGAGGATCCCCTCTCTGCTTTTTCCATCTTTTTATCCCTAAGGCTCTTCTCCCTTTTCTCTGTCTTCCTCTCTTCCTCTTTCTTTTTCCTTTCCACTTTGTCCCTCCCTTCTTCACCTTTATGGGTTTTATTCTTCACCCCATCCCCACTTTTCTCTTCTTTTTCCTTTCTCCTTGTCCTCTCCTCCATCTTCCTCTTCTGTTCCCTCTTTCCCTCCTCACCTCTTTCTGCTCTCCTTTCCTTATGTTTCCTCTCTGTCTGTTTGTGTCTGTGAGGCTGCAGCTCTGGCCTGTTGCCAGTAGGTCTGTTGTTGTTCACAGTAGGAGAGCTGGGTGGGGTCTGAGGCTCTGAGGCCCTGCTAGGCTTAATCTCTAACCTCTGAGCGCCTGAGCCTAGCCATGTGGGGGAGGCAGAGAGAGGGGGAGGTGTGGGACTGGGCGAGGGTGTCCTTGGTCCCCGTTTGTAGGGTGTGTCATTGCCAATGTCAGGGCTCCTCTGATTGGGAGAAGGATCTTTCTTCCCACTGGCCTTACTAGGAGTGGTGGAGCTGGAGAGGCCAGAGGGGCTGGAGGAGCTCAGGGTGGTGCAGCATCCATCTCTGTGGTTGCTGTTGCGGTGGGGAGGCTCTGTAGCAGAGGGCTGGGAGGGGGTCTGATCCCTTTGCTGTCTGTGGGAGCGTGGAGCTGGGGGGCTGTGCTGAGGTACTGAGGGGGGTGATGTGGGATGCTGGTGGTGGAGGTGCTGGCTGTAAGGCACGCCGGTGCGGTCTGCTGGTGAGGAGGGGTGCTGGGACTGGCCATCCACCTCCACTCTGGATCCATGGTGGGGGGGTCTTCTGTTGCCACTGGGCTGGGCTGGAGAAGGGTGGCGGGCATAGGAGGAAGGAGGGGGGTCTTGACCATTGAAGAGGGCCTGGGGAACTGGAGAATGGGTAGAATGATGTGTTCTGTATTTGAGACTCCCTAATCCTGACTTGGTGGATTCCTGAAATAACGAGAGAGAGAGGATAGTTCATAGTCTTTAATAAAGCATGGCTTTCTTGAAGATCATTTGCTATTAACTGACTTACTTGTAACTCTATAGACAAGCTCCTCCTGTCAGCATGGGTGCGAGGACCAGGTCTGTCATATGATTGTTTCCAGAAGCCTTGTTCGGAAGGGGGGTAGTGGGGTGGTGATTGATTCTGGTCTGGGCCGGGTAGATGCATTGATCCACGGTGAGAGGGCTGGTGAGAGAGAACAGTAATAACAGTAATAACAGGTGATGTATATTTGAACCCTGCCAGAAGGTGGTGCTATTGTATAAATATCACTCAGAGTTGCTTCAAACCACTGCTCCAGGATCAGATAGATACAGTGGTGACACATCATTCAGGGCAGGTGGGGCAGATTTCTACTCCAAAATGCAGGTGTTTCAGCCTAGCTCAGTGCTTTTTGTGGTGGTGGGGCAGGCCAGCAGAAAATAGGAGTATTGCACCGTGATTGGCTCTGTTCACTCTGTTCTGTCACTCATGGGGACACTATGTCACCAGCCTTTAGTAAGGGTAGACATCGAAAATGTGAGCCCTTTCGGTCCTGCATAGACTTAGATTAGATGTCCCCTTCAAGAAGGATTGGCCACAGATTTTATTTATTTATTTATCCGTTATTTTACCAGGTAAGTTGACTGAGAACACGTTCTCATTTGCAGCAACAACCTGGGGAATAGTTACAGGGGAGAGGAGGGGGATGAATGAGCCAATTGTAAACTGGGGATTATTAGGTGACCATGATGGTTTGAGGGCCAGATTGGGAATTTAGCCAGGACACCGGGATTAACACCCCTACTCTTACGATAAGTGCCATGGGATCTTTAATGACCTCAGAGAGTCAGGACACATTTAACGTCCCGTCCGAAAGACGGCACCCTACACAGGGCAGTGTCCCCAATCACTGCCCTGGGGCATTGGGATATTTTTAGACCAGAGGAAAGAGTGCCTCCTACTGGCCCTCCAACACCACTTCCAGCAGCATCTGGTCTCCCATCGAGGGACTGACCAGGTCCAACCCTGCTTAACGTCAGAAGCAAGCCAGCAGTGGTATGCAGGGTGGGATGCTGCTGGCAAGATAAAATGATGGCAGATAAAATGAGGTCAAATCACATGATATCTACAGTAGCTTTGATTGGACTGATCATGTCAACATCATACTTTCAAAATCTTAGCTAGCAGTCATCATCATAAATCAAGTAGACAAATCTACTAAATCCTTTTTAATCCTTGACATGTGAAGAGAAATAATGAAGATAAATTATAGATAAAACGTGTCGGTGCTCATCGCCCATAAACAATGAGTTGTTTGGAAGGAATCGGTGACAGTGGCTAACCGCAAGCATTGCAGCTGGGAAGTCAGACTGGAAAAATACATTTTTAACGGTCATCCAACTTGGAATTGTAAATCTTTCTCTTATGACAACATTTGCCAATGAAGTACGCACAACAAAGTGAGTCCAGAAATTTCTTATATTCTGCTGCATAAATGATGTAATATGCCATGGATATATAGTCAGCCATATCAGCTGTGTCTTTAAAAAAGGCAGTAAACAGGGCTGAATTAACTGTTACGCTGCCAGACAAGGCTCCACTGATAGCCAGGTGTAGCGGTGGTAAGGATTCACTCCATGGGGCTGAAAAGAAAGCTCTGCTGTTGGGACAGCCTTATGTAGGCCCTAACAGTTTGTGGGCACCGCTTGTCACCGTTGTAGTGCAATTAATGTATTGTTTAGTATTGTGATGTGTAGTGGCTTTGCTGGCATGCATCAACACATTTTGGGGGTGGGGGTGTGTGTGTGTGTGTGGGGGGGGGGGGGGGGTTGCCCCACCTAGATTTACATGCTAAAATTGCCACTGGATAGATATTACCCTAGTGGTTAAGGTTAGCAGTAGAGCCATCTGATCCTAGATCAGGTTAGAGAGAACATATTTCTCAAGCACTAATAGCAGAACTAGCTGTGGTGGGGGACCTTCCACTCCTGGAAAACACAGGCACAGGGAGAATTGCCAAGGAAGAGGTGTAATGTCATGATCACTAGTTCAGGTGGCGACTAATCTCCCCTGGGCAGATTCTGTGTGTAGACTGAAGAATCTGCCGAGACTCAATGGGATGCGTGAGATAACAAGCTGCAGTATTTTCGTTTTTTGTGTTTTTACTACTGGTTATATGGACGTATCAGGTTGGGCCAAGGAAGTGCTTATTAAACTGCTGCGCTTCGAGTGCTTTGCACGAGTACCCACATGGACCCCTTTTCCTCCCCAATGTCGATCTTGTCTCATCGGGCTCAGGAGGCGAAAGTTGAGTCATGCGTCCTGTAAACATGACCTGCCAAACCGCGCTTCTTAACACCCGCCCGCTTAACCCAGAAGCCAGCCACACCAATGTGTCGGAGGAAACACCGTTTAACTGACGACCGAGTTCAGCCTGCATGTGCCCAGCCCGCCACAAGGAGTCGCTAGAGCACGATGAGCCAAGTAAAGCCCCCCTACCAAACCCTCCCTAACCCGGATGACTCTGGGCCAATTGTGTGCCGCCCTATGGGACTCCCGATCACTGCCGGTTGTGATACAGCCCGGGTTCGGCCATAGACCACTGCGCTACTCGGGAGGCCCAGAACTCTTGATTTCTAATACGTATAGACCAAGAAGTCAATCACACAGCTGACCAAATTAACATATTATGGAAGATTTTACTTCTGGGTTAACAGAGAATAGGTGGTGACTGACCTGCTCAGGACAAGAGCTCCTGCTCCTTTTGGCAGGGCAGTCTTCCCTGGGAGGGGGGGGGTGCTGTGAGGGTGGGGAGCGGTGTGGAAGTTGGTCACGGTGGTGGTTGTGATGGTGGGAGGCCGCGCGCTTCCATGGTCCTAGTTCCTGGTCCATCATCCTGCCCGGGAAGGCCCTGGAGCGATCTGAAGGTGCCCACCTTTCTGCTGGGGAGCCCAGGTCTCTGGGGAGGTCTCTGGACAGATGGTGCTGGTGGGGACCCCCATACTGGGAGAGACAATTATCATTATTAAAGTCATGCAATCAATCATAAAAATGATCTAATATATTTAAGCAATAAGGCACGAGGGGGTGTGGTATATGGCCAATGTGCCATGGATAAGGGCTGTTCTTATGCATGACGCAACGAGGAGTGCCTGGATACAGCCCTTAGCCGTGGTTTATTGGCCATATACACCACAAACCCCTGAGGTTTCTTATTGCTATTATAAACTGGTTACCAACGTGCACTACCGTTCAAAAGTTTGGGGTCACTTAAAATAACATCAAAATTATCAGAAATACAGTGTAGACATGGTTAATGTTGTAAATTACTATTGTAGCTGGAAACGGTTGATTTTTTAAAATGGAATATCTACATAGACGTACAGAGGCCCATTATCAGCAACCATCACTCCTGTGTTCCTGTGTTCCTGTTGTGTTAGCTAATCCAAACGTATCATTTTAAAAGGCTAATTGATCATTAGAAAACCCTTTTGCAAATATGTTAGTACAGCTGAAAATGGTGTTCTGATTAAAGAAGCAATAAAACTAGCCTGCTTTAGACTAGTTGAGTATCTGGATCATTATAATTTGTGGGTTCGATTCCATGCTCAAAATGGTCAGAAACAAAGAACTTTCTTCTGAAACTCGTCAGTCTATTCAAGTTTTGAGAAATTAAGGCTACTCCATGTGAGAAATTGCCAAGAAACTGAAGAGCTCGTACAACGATGTGTACTACTCCCTTCACAGAACAGCTCAAACTGGCTCTAACCAGAATAGAAAGAGGACTGGGAGGCCCCGGAGCACAACTGAGCAAGAGGACAAGTATATTAGAGTGTCTAGTTTGAGAAACAGATGCCTCACAAGTCCTCAACTGGCAGCTTCATTAAATAGTACCCGCAAAACTTCAACAGTGAAGAGGTGACTCTGGGATGCTGGCCTTCTAGGCAGAGTTGCAAAGAAAAAGCCCCATCTCAGATTGGCCAATAAAAATAAAATATTAAGATGGGCAAAAGAACACAGACAGTGGACAGAGGAAGACTGGAAAAAAGTGTTATGGACAGACTAATCTAAGTTTGAGATGTTCAGATCACAAAGAAGAACATTCGTGAGATGCAGAAAAAATTAAAAGACGCAGTGGTGGGCCGTCAGGGCCAGCAAGGCCTTCTTTGCTGGCCTAAACATCAGCAGAATATAATTTAAAAATATATATATTTTCCCACAAATATGTATTAAATTATTCCCCAGAGTAAGAGTTATACTCTTCATTTCATTGCTTTCCACCTGGTTGCACTGCTTCCAGCCCCAGGTTGAGATTTGGAGGGCTGGTATTTATGTTATATCTTTTATCCAATCATATTCAGCCATCATGTGTTGCCAGGGGTCTAAAATCTGCCCCCAGGCCTTCAGAATCAACAGTGCGGGCGCTTGTAGCTTAAAGTGAATGGAAATTAAAATTTAGTGTCAACCAATCAGCTTTAGAGTTGACTATTGTATGCCTGCTGGATGGCTCCAGTGTTACACAAGAGCCAGCTAGCAGGCGTAGTGCGTGCTCGTCTTTTGATTGGATTACCAATATTGAGAGGCAGGTCTATGCAGAACCTCAGAACTAGGAAACTGAATTTGATAAATGAATTAATTCGCGTACTACTAAGCTGTTTTTTCAACCCACAATGGCGGAAGGAGGAGAAGATATCGATTTGGTCGAGGATATAATTATAACGCCATTCTCAAGACGAACTTTTCAAGAAAAGTTAGACATTGTAAGGAGAGGTCGCCCGACGCCGACGCTACAAAGCCTGTCACAGGCGGGAAAGGGGTTCGTTCGCCACTTTCAAAGTTCCAACTACGAGCGCTATCAATAGCTCACAGGCTCCGAGAAGCACTGCAAACTGCACTGCTGGGAATGCCTATTATTACAATTGAGCGAGAGAGGCGCGGGTTCAGTCAAATCTATGATGACACAGCGCGCATCTCAAGTTCACCCAGCGCACGCAGAGGCCCAGCACAAGGAGACCCTCGCACATACTACCAACAACTCCACAGCAATATTCTGGACAACATTCTTTGCCAGATAGGAAACAGATTTCAAGACCACGAAAAATGTATGTTTCTTTCCCTCCTGGACCCCCAGCACTTTCAGACCTACCGGAAAAAAAATCCCGCAAACAGCCTTCTCCAGCATAACAGAGAGTCACGGAACACTGTTCGACCTATCCAAGCTAAAAACAGAACTGACTGTAATGTATGCTATGACTGATTTTGAAGGGAAACGTCCCTCTGATCTCCTTGATTTCCTTAAGCAGAAAAATCTGAATGAGGACATGGGGCAACTTTACACATTGGCATGTGTGACAGTGACTATCCCTGTGTCATTCTCGGCCTTAAAGCGAATCCAAACGTATTCCAGAAATGCTACTGGACAGACTCAGCATTAGCCTCCATGTCGATAGAAAATGACTTATTGGTGGAACTAAAACGCACAGATAGACTGTACAACAGAGTCATTGAAGTATTCTTGAGGAAAGAAAGGAGGATGGATTTTGTGTTCAAATAATCAGTCTTTGGTGAGTAGGCATACAATGCATTTTATTTTTTATTAAATGTGTATGTATGTTTTGCATTTTATTTCGATAATATTAAATAGCCTATATATTAACAAAATAAAATGGCAAATAGCCTATGTTGCAAATGATTTGTTTTCTTTCTTTTATTTTCAGTGAATAGTTATGTCTTTATCATCACGGTGAAACTGCAACGCCTGGTTATACTGCGTTTCTGTCTAAATGTATAGTGTCCAGAGCCATGGCATCATAATGATGGTAATAAGAGGTGGATTAATTCGGGTGGGACTGTGTAGGACCTCACTGAAGGCCCAGGCCCCAGGCCCACGGCACGCCACTGAAAAGACGGCATCTGTCAAGTATGGTCGAGGCAATGTGATGGTCTGGGGGTGCTTTGGTGGTGGTAAAGTGGGAGATTTG
Source organism: Oncorhynchus clarkii lewisi (assembly GCF_045791955.1). NCBI lineage: Eukaryota > Metazoa > Chordata > Actinopteri > Salmoniformes > Salmonidae > Oncorhynchus > Oncorhynchus clarkii. The sequence continues at coordinate 27,925,922 of NC_092175.1, read as the reverse complement.
TACAGGGTAAAAGGGATCTTGAAGAAGGAAGGCTATCACTCCATTTTGCAACGCCATGCCATACCCCGTGGACAGCGCTTAATTGGAGCCAATTTCCTACTACAACAGGACAATGACCGAAGCACAGCGCCAAACTATGCAAGAACTATTTAGGGAATAAGCAGTCAGCTGCTATTCTGTCTATAATGGAGTGGCCAGCCCAGTCACCGGATCTCAACCCTATTGAGCTGTTGTGGGAGCATCTTGACCGTATGGTAATGTTGTGTCTTTGGCTATGCCGGATTAAGTGATATGACATGCTATTCTATATATATATATATATATATATATATATATATATATATATATATATATATATATATATATATATATTTTTTTTTTTATATTGCACATACACATAATTAAATCATAACTTGATTACAAATCACGTCATAAAGGAAAACGTCCCTAGCGGGCGGAACAGATATAACAGCTTGTTACACAAAGGAAAAGGGCTGGGTTTGAGTGAAAGAGCGGGAAGACTGAGGGACACAGGGAGAAGCTGTGCTATCGTAAATACAGTATCTTATGCATTCTAAATTACCGCCCATTTGGAAAAGGAAAATGCAATAAATATTTACTCTGAGCTGCGCTTCGGTAGGTTGGTGGTAGATGGAAGGCCGTGTTGCCAAACCGAGTCTTTGAAGAATGTCTCTGGTTGTCAATTGGATACGTTGCAGTAACGTCGTTGGGTGATAGACGGGATACTCTGTCTGTTCCTTCCTAACCCTTGTTGCATCTGCTGTTGCTAACTCAACGGCTAGGAGGTGTCACTTCTGTAGTGAATAAGAGTTCAAAGTTCATACCATTCGCAACCAAAGCTCACGCTGATGTTGGCTTCGTTCTGTAGTTATTATCTGAACCATACTGGAAGTAACAGGAAGTTATATTATCGTCAAGGGCTTATATAGGGCTTATATAGGAAGGGAGAGGAGGGCATGTTTGAAAAGTTTTATTGCCCATGTCCCTTCACAGGGGCGGGTCACTGATTGAGCAGCCCTATCTTATGAAAACCCAGATCTCACATTTTAGAAGCTAAAATCACATTTCATCTCATCACGAATAATTTCATATTCAAACATTTAAATTGAACAACAATTCCATGTGAATCCGATAACTCTGATGTGTAGACTTTCCACTGTAGAGTTTGTCATCTTATCATTGATGAGAACGTCTCAGATGACAACCGAACTGACATATTCATTAAGTACCACCGCATAGATTGGATTGCCAGAATATAGTTAATTTCTCCCCACCTTCTGATGTTCCCAGAATCTCTATGTTAACCAAGGGTTTTGCAAATGTAACCTCAGTAGGGTAGAGAGAGGAAAAAAGGGGGGAAGAGGTATTTATGACTGTCATAAACCTACCGCCCAGGCCAACGTCCTGACTTTAAGTAAGAAGTGCCCATCAAGCCAATCCAATTTGTGGGAGGTGCTTCAGGATGCTTGGGGTGAAATCTCTTCAGATTACCTCAACAAATTGACAACTAGAATGCCGAAGGTCTGCAAGGCTGTAACTGATGCAATGGAGGATTCTTTGACGAAAGCAAAGTTTGAAGGACACAATTATTATTTCAATTAAAAATCATTATTTATAACCTTGTCAACGTCTTGACTATATTTCCTATTCATTTTGCAACTAATTTCATGTATGTTTTCATAGAAAACAAGGACATTTTGAAGTGACCCCAAACCTTTGAACGGTAGTCTAATTAGAGCAGTAAAAATACATGTTTCATCATACCGGTGGTTTATGGTCTGATATATACAACGGCTGTCAGCCAATCAGCATTCAGGGCTCGAATCGCCCAGTTTATAAAAAGAGTTATGTACAGTATTTATAGAGTGCTGCCCTCTCCCCATCTCACCCTGGTAGGCTGGTTTTTGTAGGAGTCCCAGCTGGTGAATGGTTCCTCAGGTCCTGCTTGGTTGCCCCCTTGGTTGCGACCATGGTTGTGAAATGACCGTGGGGAGTCCTGGTGCCAGCCATGGGTCTCATAAGCCTGGTCCTTCTGGTCCCAGGGTCGTGGTGCTAATCTCTGGTCCTGATGAGGGCCCCTGCCCTGGGCATGGAAAGGTGGCCTGCCCCCCCTATGTTCCAGAGAGAAAGAAGGAATCACTACATTAAGGTGACTGTGGACTTTCTACACACAATGTAAGATCTGAACAATTGAGAGTTTTCCCTCACCTGTCTGAATAAATCTTGTTTAGGTGGTGAGATTGGTTGATTCCTCCATTGAACCTACAGTAGAGAAAGGAGGGTTACCATTGGCTCAGCACAGACTACAGAACAAGAAGGGTTGTGATTGGGTCAGTAGGCAGTGGTGCAAGAAGAGAGCTCACCTATTTGGAGGGCCCCAGGGGCGACTGTTGACGAGGGCCCATGTTCCTCTGGAAGGTCTTCCAGCAGGGTAGGAGTCCCTGGTGTTACGGCCAGAATACTGCTCTGCTGGGTGATACATCCAGCTTGGGAAAGGACAAGCACACACTTAACACACACCATGCATACATAATATACACTTGCACAACTGCTTTAGGAACTTCAGGGAACAGATTTTCAGAAGTTAATAATTGGAAATACTGTATCTATAAACACAGCAACGAATCTACATAACAATGAGTTAAGATAGAACATGAGCAAACATACATGAACACACACTTTAGTATACAAGCAAGACGAAAGATTGACATGGACACAAACAGTAAAAAAACAACTGTAAAATAAACAAAAACTTTTTTTTTTTCCTGCTAGCACTAACTTTATTGAGAAAAAATGTACTTACTAGCTGTGATATGTGGTATGTGGTTGTCTCACCTAGCTATCTTAAGATGAATATACTAACTGTAGACGCTCTGGATAAGAGTGTCTGCTAAATGAATAAAATGTACTGTACACAGAGGTAGAAATACTCCCCACACTTGGTCTGTGTCTGTAAAGCCCTCCACTATAAAACTGAGGGTTACACAACCCGTCTGTCTTTCTTATACTAACTTTAATTCACAACCTAGAGAGAGAGAGAGAGAAAGGGTGACAGACTGTTCAGTTGCTAAACTATAAAATAATGTTCAGTTTCTAAACCACAAAAACAACATGTAGAAATCAATCACGAGCCACATCATGCTTGACAATCAGTCTCTGTACAGAGTCTCTACACCAAGGGTACTCAACTCTTACCCTACGACATCCAGAGCCTGCTGGTTTTCTGTTCTACCTAATATTTAATTGCATACACCTGGTGTCCCAGGTCTAAAGCAGTCCCTGATTAGAGGGGAACAATGGAAAAATTCAGTGGAACTGGCTTAGAGGTCCAGAGTTGAGTTAGAGGGCTCTACACTGTCAGTGGTGGGAAAAGCACCCAATTGTCATACTTGAGTAAAAGTAAAGATACTTTAATTTAAAAAAGTGAAAGCAACCCTATAAAATACTAAATGAGTAAAAGTCTAAATGTATTTGGTTTTAAATATACTTAAGAATCAAAAGTAAAAGTATAAATCATTTCAAATTCCTTATTAACTTGTTATGGCTGGGGGCAGTATTGAGTAGTGTCATGACCTTGGCCTGGGGGTAGGTTTACGACAGTCATAAATACCTCTTCCCTCCTTTTTCCTCTCTCTACCCTACTGATGTTACATTTGCAAACCCCTTGGTTAACATAGAGATTCTGGGAACATCAGAAGGTGGGGGGAAATGAACTATATTCTGGTAAACCGACCAATTGAACATATGCGGTGGTACTTAATGAATATGATGTCAGTTCGGTTGTCATCTGAGACATTCTCCTCAATGATAAGATGACAAACTCTACAGTGGAAAGTCTACACATCAGAGTTATCGGATTCACATGGAATTGTTGTTCAAGTTAAATGTTTGAATATATAATTATTGGTGAAGAGAGGAAATGTAATTTTAGCTTCCAAATGAGAGATTTGGGTTTTCATAAGGTTAGGGCTCTGCTTAATCAGTGGCCCGTCCCTGTGAAGGGACATGGGTTATAAAACTTTTCAAACACGCCCTCCTCTCCCTTCCTATAGAAAGCCTTGACGACAATATAACCTTCTGTTTCGAGGATGTGAGGACGACGGTCTGATGTCAGAATGGTTCAGATAATAACTACAGAACGAAGCCAACATCAGCGTGAGCTTTGGTTGTGAATGGTATGAACTTTGAACTCTTATTCACTACAGAAGTGATACCTCCTAGCCATTGAGTTAGCAACAGCAGCTGCAAACGAGGGTTAGGAAGGAACAGACAGTGTCCCGTCTATCACACAACGACGTTCCTACAACGTATCCAATTGACCACCAGAGACATTCTTCAAAGGACAAAGGACTCGGTTTGGCAACACGGCCTTCCATCTACCACCAACCTACCGAAGCGCAGCTCAGAGTAAATATTTATTGCATTTTCCTTTTCCAAATGGGCGGTAATTTAGAATGCATAAGATACTGTATTTACGATAGCACAACTTCTTCCTTCAAACCCAGACCCTTTTCTTTTGTGTAACAAGCTGTCATATCTGTTCCGCCCACTAGGGACGTTTTCCTTTATGACGTAATTTGTAATCAAGTTATGATTAATTATGTGTATGTGTAATTCTGTGTGATTAGTTAGGTATTTAGTAAATAAATAATTAAACCCAATTTTGCATTGCTGATTCAACTTGTTAGCCAGGGTTCGTGAAGATAACCAAGAATTTACAACTTTCAGATGAGACTGAATTAAGGTGACGATTAATATTGACTGCTATTGATGTAAAATATTACTAAATCTTTAAGAGTTTATTCGGAAGATAACAGCTCTATAAATATTATTTTGTGGTGCCCCGACTCTCTAGTTAATTACATTTACATGATTAGCTCAATCAGGTCATCTTAATTACGGAGAAATTATTTTATAGAATAGCATAATCACTTAATCCGGCATAGCCAAAGACACGACAGTAGTTTAGATGAATATGGTGCCCAGAGTAAACTGTCTGCTACTCAGGCCCAGTTGCTAATATATGCATATTATTAGTAGATTTGGATAGAAAACACTCCGAAGTTTCTAAACTGTTTGAATGATGTCTGTGAGTATAACAGAACTCATATGGCAGGCAAAAACCTGAGAAAATATCCAACCAGGAAGTGGGAAATCTGAGGTTTGTAGTTTTTCAACTCATTCCCTATCGAATGCACAGTGGCTATGGGGTCAAATTGCACTTCCTAAGGCTTCCACTAGATGTCAACAGTCTTTAGAACCTTGTTTTATGCTTCTACTGTGAAGTGGGGGCGAATGAGAGGGGAATGAGTCAGAGGTCTGCCAGAGAGCCACGAGCTGGCCACGCGCGTTCACGTGAGGGTTAGCTTGAGTTCCATTGCATTTCTGAAGACAAAGGAATTCTCCGGTTGGAACATTATTGAAGATTTATGTTAAAAACATCCTAAAGATTGATTCTATACTTCGTTTGACATGTTTCTATGGACTGTAAATTAACTTTTTTACTTTTCGTCTGGACCTAGTGATCGCGCATCATGAATTTGGATTACCGGGCTAAACACGTAAACAAAAAGGAGGTATTTGGACATCAATTATGGACATTATCGAACAAAACAAACATTTATTGTGGCACTGGGATTCCTGGGAGTGCATTCTGATGAAGATCATCAAAGGTAAGTGAATATTTATAATGCTATTTCTGACTTCTGTTGACTACACAACATGGTGGATATCTGTTTGGGTTGTTTTGGTCTCTGAGCGCTGTACTCAGATTATAGGATGGTGTGCTTTTTCAGTAAAGCTTTTTTGAAATCTGACACAGCGGTTGCATTTAGGAGAAGTGTATCTATAATTCCGTGCATAGTAATTGTATCTTAAATCAATTTTTATTATAAAACTGTAAATTGATGTGGCTCTCTGAAAAAAATCACTGGATGTTTTGTAACTACTGAACGTAACACGCCAATGTATACCGAGATTTTTTTATAGAAATATGAACTTTATCGAACAAAACATACATGTATTGTGTAACATGAAGTCCTATGAGTGTCATCTGATGAAGATCATCAAAGGTAGTGATTACTTTTATCTCTATTTCTGCTTTGTGTGACTCCTCTCTTTGGCTGGAAAAATGGCTGTGTTTTTCTGTGACTTGGCTCTGACCTAACATAATTGTTTGGTTTGCTTTCGTCGTAAAGCCTTTTTGAAATCGGACACTGTGGTGGGATTAACAAGAAGTGTATCTTTAAAATGATGTAAAATACTTGTATCTTTGAGGAATTTTAATTATGGGATTTCTGTTGTTTTGAATTTGGCGCCCTGCACTTTCACTGGCTGTTGTCATATCGATCCCATTAGCGGGATCTCAGCCCAAAGCAAATCAGACGGTACGATTTTCTTGTGTTTTTAATTTACGGATAGCCAGCGGCAAACTCCAATACGTATAATTTACAAACAAATAATTTGTTTTTATTGAGTCTGCCAGATCAGAGGCAGTAGGAATGACCAGGGGTGTTGTCTTGATAGGTGCATGAAAGCATAAAAAAATGTAACGAGCATTCAAAATGTAACGAGTACTTTTGCATGTCAGGGAAAATTCATGGAGTAAAAAGTACATAATTTTCTTTAGGAATGTAGGGAAGTAAAAGTAGTCAAAAATATAAATAGTGATTGTGGAAGGACCAAGCTAACCCGTCTTCAGCCGTCAACATGGGAGTTGTTAAAAGGGGACAAAGAGGACCGGAAGGACTCTGACAAGCCCGTTCCCTGACTAATCCCGGCACGTCCGCCACCAAAATGACCGAACCCACTCCGGAAGAGGGAGAAATCACACAACAGGGTCGGTGCTATAAATGCCAGTCTCCGGACCATTACGCCCCACAATGTCCCAGAAAGGACGAGTCCATGGCCACCGAGTCAGCGCTGGCCGTCCCCGCGCATCCTGGTCCGAGACGGCAGGATTACCCCTCTTGGTTAGCAGAAATAGCCCCAGCCCCAGAGATTCCGGCTCGAATAGAAGGACGAGACATGGTAGCCATTCTCGACTCGGGAAGTATGGTTACTTTAGTGGAGGAGCAGGTGACCATAGCAACACTGCTGCCAGACAAAGTAGCCGTCTCCTGTATCCATGGAGACACCCACTATTACCCCACCCTGATTCTGTCCATTCTCACGCCGAAAGGAAGGTGTACAGTCAGGGCGAAAGTACCCCAGCTGAAGGTTCCATTATTGATCGGGAGAGACTGTCCCCTATATAAGGAGCTTCGGCAGGTGACGTTACGCACCGGACAAAGGGGACCAGGTCTTCCTATCACAGGGGGGCAGGAATGCAGAGAAATAACAAAACTAATCCAAGCCTGAGATGCCTAGCCTGAGATGCAAAACCAATCCAAGCCTACAAGGAAACCTAGCCTCGGCCTCGTCCTCTGGAGCAGAGGAAGAAATACAGACACAACGCCATCTCTACGTTCGACAAGTATCCCATGCCCCACGTGCATAAACTCCTGGAGCGCTTAGGAAAGCCAAGTTCATCACCATCCTGGATTTGATGAAGGGCTATTGGCAAGTGCCGGTGGCTCCCAAGGACAGTCCAAAGACTGCCTTCGCCACACCGGAGGAGCTTTTTCAGTATGAAGATGCCCTTCGGACTGCATGGGGCTGCAGCAACTTTCCAACGCCTCATGGATGCCATTCTACAACCCAATCAATAGTACGTGGCGGCGTACATAGACGATGTGGTCATCCACAGCGAGGACTGGGATAGCCACCTCCTGAGACTACGGGCAGTGCTCGTGAGCCTGGAGGGTACAGGGCCAATCCCAAAAAAACACTGCTTGGGTCTGTCTGAAGCGGAATACCTGGGATACACTGTGGGGAACTGAAAAATATGCCCACAGGCCATTCGGGACTGACCTCGGCCCCAGACAAAGCGGGACGCCGTTTCATCCCAAGATATGCAACCATTGCCAACCCCCTCACAAACCTCACCAAGAAAAACTTGCCAAACCGGTTAGTGTGAAAGGACGAGACGGAAGTTGCTAAAAGATAGCCTGTGCTCTGATCCCGTCCCGCATGCTCCTGACTTCTCCCAAGAGTTCATTGTGCAAGTAGATGCCTCAGATACGGGGCTCGGCGCCGTCTTAGCTCAGGGTGAAGGCGAAGCAGAGAGGCCTATCTCTTTATAAGTTGGAAGCTCAGTGATCAGGAACAGAGATATGCTACCGTAGAGAAAGAGGCCTAGCCATTAAGTGAGCCCTCGATTATCTCTGGTACTACCTACTCGGGTGTAGGTTTGCCCTCGTTACTGACCATGCTCCCCTCGCGTGGATGGCCAGCAAGAGAAACAATAACAACAGAATAGCCAGATGGGAATGCAGACGCGCGACCAAGATGGTGCGTCTGGTGCCCGACCCTCCAGTCCGGTCCTGAGGGGGGAGGTATGTGGAAGGACCACCAGAGGGCAGGCTGCTCCCACTGACAGAAGCCCAGCCCGGCATGTGAGTCAAGGTGATCAGAGGCAATTAAGCACAGCTGATGGTACTAATGAGCTATTCTCTTCCCCCTACAAGAGAGAGGAGGGAACTGGCAGAGGGGGGAGAAAGAAAAGAGTGTTTGCTTCTCCAAGGGAGAGGACGTACCTTTCAGAAGGGAGATGAAGGGGACAAACTACCTCGATCCGGACCACCACCCGAAGGGACCTCTCCACGGACGGATCGTTAAGGCGGTGACACACCCATGATTTGTGTTATAGTTTAAAGATACTCTCCTTATGTTCCTTATTCTTGTAAAGAAGATTTGTGTTTTCCTTGGGAGATAATCCTTGAATGTGTTGTAGTGTTTAAGAAGAAATAAATACCTCAATAGAGAACTTTGTTCAATTAAGAATTAATTAATGAACAATTACCTGTACCTGACTCGTTTATTCCACCTTTCCGCTTTAGAGCAACCTCAAGGTACTTGGTCCGCTTACATAATGTAAAGTACAGATAGCCCAAAAATATACTTAAGTAAAAGTAATTTACTTACACCACTGTACATGTTAATGCACCTCCAACACTGCACTACAAATCCCTACAATGGTACACATTATAACTGCTATCGTCCACACGCCTACTTACCTTTAGGCACTGGTCCAAGATCAGCTTTACTATAATAACAACAAAGAAATTAGTTGCAGCTACACACACACACACACAACACTATCCTCTCCTCTCTCCTTTTCTGTTTCACTTTCTCTCCGTGTCTGCCTCCTAATCTACTGGAACAGTAGTTTGTTTGTGGTGAGCAGGCAGGCAGTTTATCACCAGTCAACCAGACCTGCACCCTGCAACCAGCCCCTCTCTGATCACCAACTCCCAGCAGCAACTGCAGCCTGTGGCCAGCCACTGATAAAGGCCTGCCTGCCTGGTTCTCTTAAGAGGACAGATCATAGCAACCGCTTTAGTCTCCAACCATTCTAGTCTGGACATAAAGAGGGCCACAGAGATAGCAGGGAGGGAGATAGAAAAGGGGGCAGAGCTGATTTTCAATTTATAGATGGAATATGCATGTGTGAGACAGCAACAGAAATGGAGAACGTGTGTGTATGAATGTACTTTATCTGACAGTGAAAATGACTTTCCCATTTTTTTAATCTTATTTTTATTTCACCTTTATTTAACCAGGTAGGCCAGTTGAGAACAAGTTCTCATTTACAACTGCGACCTGGCCAAGATAGAGCAAAGCAGTGCGACACAAACAACAGAGTTACACTTGGAATAAACACACGTACAGTCAATAACACAATAGAAAAGTCTATATACAGTGTGTGCAAATCTAGTAAGATTTTGGAGTTAAGGCAATAAATAGGCCATAGTGGTGAAATAATTACAATTTTGCAATTAAACACTGGAGTGATAGATGTGCAGAAGATGAATGTGCAAAGAGAGATACTGGGGTACAAAGGAGCACAATAAATGAATAACAATATGGGGATGAGGTATTTGGGTGGGCTATTTACAGATGGGCTATGTACAGGTGCAATGATCGGTAAGCTGTTCTGACAGCTGATGCTTAAAGTTAGAGAGGGAGATATAGGTATTCAGCTTCAGTGATTTTTGCTATTTGTTCCAGTCATTGGCAGCAGAGGACTGGAAGGAAATGCGACCAAAGGAGAAGTTGGCTTTGGGGGTGACCAGTGAAATATACCTGCTGGAGCACGTGCTATGGGTGGGTGCTGCTATGGTGACCAGTGAACTGAGATAAGGCGGGGATTTACTTAGCAAAGACTTATAGATGACCTGGAGTCAGTGGGTCTGGCGACGAATATGTAGCGAGGGCCAGCCAACGAGAGCATACAGATCGCAGTGGTGGGTGGTATATGGGGCTTTGGTGACAAAACGGATGGCACTGTGATAGACTACATCCGATTTGCTGAGTAGAGTGTTGGAGGATATTTTGTAAATGACCGAAGTCAAGGATCAGTAGGATGGTCAGTTTTATGAGGGTATGTTTCTAGATTTAATTTTGGATTGGAGATGCTTAATGTGAGTCTGGAAGGAGAGTTTACAGTCTAACCAAACACCTAGGTATTTGTAGTTGTCCACATATTCTAAGTCAGAACCGTCCAGAGTAGTGATGCTAGACCGGCGGGCGAGTGCGGGCAGCGATCGGTTGAAGAGCATGCATTTAATTTTACTTGCATTTAAGAGCAGTTGGAGGCCACGGAAGGAGTGTTGTATGGCATTGAAGCTCTATGATGTTTATAATAATGATAATACTACTCTGTACTAAAGCACAATGCAAACACACATGCACATAAGGAATGTCTCTTATATGTTCCATATGGACAGCTGTACATTGCAAGTTATTACATGTCCTAAATGATCTCTCTGACTAAATTGTGGTTTGCAAATCAGCTCCATTCCATTCAGATGTTTGGTACAGTAGTTGCAGTGACAAGGGAAAACAAGGCCAGTCAGCTGTGTGTGGCCATGCCCATGTCTGACCTACCTTTGAATGAGTCTCTCCTTTCTCTCTCTTAATCCTCATCCTTTTCTCTTATCCCGAGATACTATGATGCTAAACTGAAACGCCAGTTTTGCCTGTTATGGTTTCACTACTTTTCTTATACACTGAATAAATAACTTAAAGCGCTGCCCATCCATAGGATCTGCTCAATTAATACAATTGTGTGTGCGAGTGTGTGTGTATGCTTGCATGCGTGTGTGTGTGTGTGTTTGCGAATGCGTGTTTGGAGTCAAGTCAAATTGAGGTAAACATGCTGCCTTATTATCAGTAAAACCCAAATATTCCGACCCAGGGAACTGGCCTGTGACTTAGTGAATCAGAGTAAACACACATTGTACTCATTGTGTAAAGCAGCCAGAAACACTAATTCCTTCCTTCCTTCCTTCCTTCCTTCCTTCCTTCCTTCCTTCCTTCCTTCCTTTCTTCCTTCCTTTCTTCCTTCCTTCCTTCCTTCCTGCTCCTTCACTTGTCTGGCCACTCAATCAGCCACACCCCTCCCCCCAACTTCTGTGCACTTCATTCTGATGAATGGACAATCGCTCTTTCAAGCAGGGGTTATGGATGGACGAGGGGGGGGGGGGGCTGCTCAAAGTAGTCCTTGTGCATAGAGTTGTATGGTTTGTTAAACTCTGAAATCAATGGTTTTTGTTTGACATACATTTTAAAGTGAAAGATCTGAGTCAAAGTGTAATTCCGTTACCGTGGAATTGCCCAAAGCGATATAGACTTTAGGTAGAACAAGAACTCAGAACATTTTATAAGACAAAGTTATCAAATATATGGTAAGAGTGTTTGTGAGGGCTGCAAATATGCATTATAATATCTTGATTCTATAGTGTTCTTCCAAGTTACATATCCAATAATCTAGCACTTCTAGAGATCTATGCTCCATGGATGCATTCTTCACCATAATGTATGTCAGATCTAGTGAGTCTACAGGTACATGTCTGCCTCCAGGCTTGTGCCATTAATGAATTAGGACAACAAAAGGAGGACAGGTGAGAGGGGGAACATGATATCAGCCCTGTGTGTGTTTTTTTTATGTATTTAATTTTTTTTTTTTTAACCTTTATTTAACTAGGCAAGTCAGTTCAGAACAAATTCTTATTTACAATGACGGCCTACCGGGGAACAGCGGGTTAACTGCCTTGTTCATGGGCAGAACGACATATTTTTACCTTGTCAGCTTGGGGATTCAATCCAGCAACCTTTTGGTTACTGGCCCAACGCTCTAACCACTAGGCTACCTGCTGCCCCAATCTTTGTCTATGGAGTGTGTGTGCGTGCACGTGTATGTATGTGTGTGTGCACGTGTATGTATGTGTGTGTGCACGTGTGTGTGTGTGTGTGTGAGACCGCAGAGGGATTATAGTATGTCAGCACACAGGAAATCTCTCTAATTCAGGGGGTGAGAGGGTGTAGGGGAAAAATAGCTATTTTTACATCCTCCTTGTGTCCACAGGCAGAGAATAGACTTTGCTTACTCATCTACTGTAGCTGTCAATATACAGCAAACACTGTATACACACATACACTAACCCTCTCTCACACAGATACCAGTATGCAGCACTGTGCATTGTCTCTCACAGAAACATTATGCACACAAACAAATGCACACACACACACACTTAGAATAATAAAGAATGTATTGTTTATACAAAATACATGATAGATAGACCGCTCATACACTGTATATACAAAAGTATGTGGACATCCCTTCAAATTAGTGGATTAGACTATTTCAGCCACACCTGTTGCTAACAGGTGAATAAAATCGAGCACACAGCCATGCAATCTCCATAGACAAACATTGACAGTAGAATGGCCTTACAAAAGAGCTCAGTGACTTTCAACATGGCACTGTCATAGGATGCCACCTTTCCAACAAGTCAGTCCGTCAAATGTCTGCCCTGCTATAGCTACCCCAGTCAACTGTAAGTGCTGTTATTGTGAAGTGGAAATGTCTAGACGCAACAACGGCTCAGCCGCGAAATGGTAGGCCACACAAGCTCACAGAATGGGACCGCCCAGCGCTGAAGTGCGAAGCGTGTAAAATTAGTCTGTCCTTGGTTGCAACACTCACTACGGAGTACAGTGCCAGCACAACAACTGTTCGTCCGGAGCGTCATGAAATGTGACTTGTTTCAGGAAACTAGGTGTATGTTGCGAGTCACTACTTCACTTTCTTTTTAACCAAAATGCGTTTTTTGGCAGAAATGCCTTCTGGAACATGTGAACTTTCATGTGCCTTAATAACAGACTTGTATGCCATCTGTAAATACGAATACAATTGTTAAATTACGAGCCTAGTTGGATTAGCCACAGAAAAAGACAGCAATCTTCCCGCTAGCCATGATTTTGCTGAGATAATGAATGGGCTGGACATGCCGAGAGATGAGTTCAGATTGGTCTGCAATATAACACACTTCTGTCTATTTGAGCTGGTCAGTATGTGTAGGTAATCCTGTCTAACACTGCTTTTTTTAAAGTATTGCATAGTAGAACTGCATAAGTGTTGCTCTCCACTTTCTGAAGGACCAAGTTTTGAAATCAGTGGAATTAAAGTATGATAGCTAAGGAGATTGAGAAAACAACTGTCTCTGGATTACATCTTCAAACTAAGGGCAACCATGGCATTTGTGAGGCATCCATCCATGATGTATAAGGGTAAAATAGTCTAGCTAGCTACATTTTCAGATATTAGACATTTCTAATTATGACAAAGTCGTTTTCATTTCAAGTTAGTATACTGTTAGCTAGCTAGCTAACATTAGCTGGCGGGTTTGCAAGCTAACATTACATGTATGATCTTATTATTCGTATCTCAAAGCCATTTGCTTTGCTAGTTATAGACTAATGTTAGCTAGCTAACATTGAACTGGGTTGGTTAGCTACCTGCAGATTAATACAGGGTAGTAACATCATGAGTTGGGATTATGATTCATTGTTGACCTAGCAAGCTAGCTACATGTCTTAACAAAAGACTCCACTATGCAAGTAACCATTTCAATAGATTGTCACTGCGACAACTGTTGATCAAAGTAGCTGGTAAATTTGCTCTGGCTATCTACTCCGATTTCAGAGCACTCTGGAGTGTGCTAGAGCGCAGAATAACTGACGAATTTACGAATGCTCAACCCCCAATGAATATGGCCGGTGTCAGTAAACGTTGGCAAAAAAAGTAAATTGCTGCTAGCAGCACAGTTAAAGACACCAACGCTCTGGATAACATAAAAACAGCCTAACCAGCTCTGCAAGGGTGAGTAAAATGGTCAGTTAGCTGTTCTCTCATTTGTATCTGGAAGTAGCTAGCAAGCTAGCCAATGTTAGCTTTGTTGTTAGACTGTTGTTGTTAGGACAGAACGCTCGGATCAACCCTTAAAGAGATGGGTGGGGCTAAAGCTTAAGAGGGTGTAAACGATGCTGAAACATTCAAAGGCCCTTTTCTCAAAAGTGAGGTTACAAGTTTATCAATTTTCGAAGCAGAATTACTTTCCCATTGTTCCTCAAATACAGTGTATGATATACCATTTTGTAGCTCTGTGTCTCTGCTTTTATCCAATGTAAAAAACACAATTTCAAATTTGCTACATAAGACCAAATCAGGGCGGTTGGTCACAAACGGGTTTCAATGGCCGAGCAGCCTTACACAAGACCAAAAACACCATGTGCAATGCCAAGCGTCGGCTGGAGTGGTGTAAAGCTCACCGCCATTGGACTCTGGAGCAGTGGAAACATTCTCTGGAGTGATGAATCACGCTTCACCATCTGGCAGTCCGATGGACAAACCTGGGTTTTGCGGATGCCAGGAGAATGCTACCTGCCCCAATGCATAGTGCCAACTGTAAAGTATGGTGGAGGAGAAATAATGTCTGGGGCTGTTTTTCATGGTTCGGGCTAGGCCCTTAGTTCCAGTGAAGGGAAATCTTCACACTACAGTATACAATGATTTTCTAGACGATTCAGTGCTTCCAACTTTGTAGCAACAGTTTGGGGAAGGCCCTTTCCTGTTTCAGTATGATAATTCTTTTGTGCACAAAGCAAGATCCATACATAAATGGTTTGTTGAGATTGGTGTGGAAGAACTTGACTGGCCAGCACATAGCCCTGACCTCAACCCCATCGAACACCTTTGGGCTGAATTGGAACACCGACTGCAAGCCAGGCCTAATTGCCCAACATCAGTGCGCGACCTCACTAATGGTCTTGTGGCTGAATGGAAGCAAGTCCCCGCAGCAATGTTCCAACATCTAGTGGAAAGCCTTCCAAGAAGAGTGGAGGCTGTTTTCGCAGCACAGGAGGGGACCAACTCCATATTAATGCCCATGATTTTGGAATGAGATGTTCGACAAGCAGATGTCCACATACTTTTGGTCATGTAGTGTATCTCATCTCTATCTGGTCCACATCACATACACAATACAGTATACAGAGTTGCAATGGTCAGCGTGTCTCTAGTGCTTCCTGCCTGGTGCCTGAGATCACCATAGCAATCAATAATGATTCCATTTCCTCCACAAATACCTCTATCTATACTCCCCCACTACTATTCTACCCCAAGCCGTGTCTCACACATGACCTCTAACACACACATGCAGGAATTCTGTTTCCAATGCACAGAGAGGGAGTAGAAGGAGAGTCAGAGAGAGAGAGACAGCGAGAGAGAGAATGGGCATTTCATAAGACAAATGGAGAAGTGTACTGTATAGCTGAGTGAGTGGAGGGTGGAGGAAGGGGGTGGCTCCACATTTCATCTTTAGTATCTCCAGCAGCACAAAGAGAGGGACAGTCAGTCAGTTGCTTCAGTCTGCAGCCCTCCATCTGTGTCTGTCACCAAGAAGACTGGTGTCTCCATCCATGACACTGTCACCAGAGAAATCACTGTCCCCAAACCTTACTATATCTCCATGGTAACTGGTGTCTCTGTCACCAGAGAAATACATATCCCTCTCCGGGGCAACCTCGGTCTCTTACTGTGACCCCCTGCCAGTGTGTGTGTGTGAGAGAGGAGAAGGAGCATTCTAGTCTTACCTTGCTGCTGAGTGCTGTGAGAGAGAGAGAGAGAGGGGGAGACAGTCTCTCTGGTCCCAGCTGTGTGAAGATGCCACTCACTCAGGGAGAGCGAGACAGCAGCCCACTTCAGCTTCAGTCTGACGTCCCGTTAAACAGAACGGGCATCCACTACCTCTGCTAGCCGGCACACACATACACGCACAGGAGAGAGGGAGGAGAAACCACTGTCAGGTAGGACACAGATGTGAGGACATGAAAGGGGTTATTGTCTGAAAAGAAGGTATGTATTGCCATTCCATTCTTCCATCTTGTCATTCCTCTCTTGTCCTCCCCTCTCCCCCCTCTCTTTCCCTCTTTCTCTCCCGCTCCCTCTCTGTCACAAACACTGTTTTCTCTGGCGTTTCTCCCCTCAGTAGACAGACAAAGAAAGGGAAGGAATGGCTCAGTAGAGAAGGCAGAGAGGAAGAGCGAGAGAAGCGAGAGTGAGGATGGCCCTGCCCCCTTTGACCAACCAGTCGGATGTAATTTATTTTTGCCTTCCTTTCTCTGGCCACTCACATAACGCCTCGTCACATCTCCTATTCCAGCCCCATTCAACAAGACTAATTCCTGTCTACCTCACTCCTTCTCTCACTCTCTCTCTACACATGTCTGTCTCTCTCTCTCTCTCTCTCTGTCTCTCACTCCACATGTCTGTCTCTCACTCCACATTTCTGTCTCTCACTCTCTCTCCACATGTCTGTCTCTCTCTCTCTCCACATGTCTGTCTCTCTCTCTCTCACCACATGTCTGCCTCTCACTCTCTCACCACATGTCTGCCTCTCACTCTCTCACCACATGTCTGCCTCTCTCACACTCTCTCTCATCCTGTATCCTTGGCAACAAATGATATAATTTACCCCAGAGTCAAGATCAAGACTCTGCTTTACAGAGACACCTTTCCTTCACTGTGCGCTTGTGTGTGTGTGTGTGTGTGTGTGTGTGTATGTGTGTGTGAGGGCTGCACCTGACTGTCTGCATCCCCCTGCTATTTGTGTGTGTGTGTGTGTGTACATTTGTGTATGTCTGTGTGTTTGTGCATGCATACACCAGTTTCTAGGGAAATGAAAGCATAAGGAAGGTTTGTGTGCTCTGGCGGCTGACTTGTTTTTCAATTAGCGTGTGGATTTCAGTGCAGAGGGAGTGTGATTGTGTATCTCTTTGTCTCTCTCTCTCTCTCTCTCTCTCTCTCTCTCTCTCTCTCTCTCTCTCTCTCTCTCTCTCTCTCTCTCTCTCTCTCTCTCTCTCTCTCTCTCTCTCTCTCTCTCTCTCTCTCTCTCTCTCTCTCTCTCTCTCTCTCTCTCTCTCTCTCTCTCTCTCTCTCTCTCTCTCTCTCTCTCTCTCTCTCTCTCTCTCTGTGTGTGTGTAGGTGTATGTGTATGTGTAAATGGCCCTTGAGATATGAGTGTCAATGATATTATGACATTCCCATTATTAGTACCCATTCATTAGTTCAGATGTCGTTATGTGGGTTGTGGTATGTGGCTTGTGTTATGTGGGTTATGAAAAGGGAAAAACGTCTTAAATCCGTTATTAATTGCATCTCTTATTAACATCTGGAAAGATAAACATCTAAGAGGATAAGTCGCCTCTAAACTGTGATATGGGCCTATAGATGTTCATAAAGAACTGAAGTTCCCCCACTGCTGCAAGAAGCCCTTCTCCAATGACTTATTATTCAATCACACTACTAAACCAGTTACATTCCTTTCCTGAATAACCTTGTTCTTAGTCAACTCCTCCTCATACACTATCTAGATTTTCTCTCCTCCATCCCTTCCCTTCTCTCCTCTCTTCCTATCTCTTCTCTCAAGTCAGGTGCCAGCTCCAGGGGTGAGACTGACCATCCCACTCCTTCAGAATTAGTTTATACTAGAAGACATGTTGGCCTCAGTGACCAACCAGCCATGGTGCAGAATAACACTGAGCACAATAGACATCTGCCAATGGAAGTCATATGCTTTCAAATCTCCTATTTTAGTTGCCTCAATAGACAATAGTCTCAAAGTTTGCAGAAATGTTGAGGTTAAAGCAAAATGTCAAACCCTGGCTTTGAACTTTTCTGAAAATGACTCAAGAACAGTAGTGTCCCTCAACCAAAGAGGCAGAAACAACTGATTCCAATACAGCAATAATCCTCACCTGTTACGCTACACTGACACAGTGTGTTTGTATCAGCCTGCTGGTGGCATAGCAACCCAGTGCAGATGTGTTACCCTCTGTGTGGGTGAACATGGCGGAGCCTCTACAGTCAGTGCAGGAACCACAATGATACTATCTTATATGGGGGGATGAGCTGCACCACCACACCACACCTGGCTCTGATCACACCTAAACAAATAGAACAAACTGACAGAGAGAGAGCTGGGAAAGTGAGGGCTTTCACTTCTCAGCACTTAGAGTTGCAACATTCTGGTAACATTCTCAAATTGCACAGGTTTTCCAGAAATCCTGGTTGTAGGATTCTTCCAACTGGGATTTCTGAAAAACCTGGGAATTTTGGAAAATGTACTGACATTTTGGCCCCCTACTTCTCAGTCAGACCTATAATACAAAACTACACAAATCAGCCTGAAATACAGACGGACACGGTAGCAAACAGACAAACTGACACATACACCCTCGACACCACAAACCATATGTATGTAGCCTACTGTAGGTAATCCATGTTTTTAAGACAATGTAAAGGCTGATGTTGACCTGAGTTGACACAAAGCAGAAAGCAGGAGATTAATATAAATTGCTTTTCTAAAAATAACTTTCTACAGCTCTGCTCTCCGTCCCCTTCTTTCCCACATCTACCTTCTCTCCAAAATGGAGGCTTCTTCCTCTGTATGCTCCAGAAAGCACAGACCTCAGAGGGGTACTGGAATGTACCACTGCAGGCTTGGAACAGGGGGGACGGAGGTGAGCGTCTTTTTTTACCAACAGACCAGGTGGCAAGAACACCAACAGACCAGGTGGCATTTCAAAGACGACAACAGTGAAGGAGTGTGTGTGGTTGTGTGTTAGTGAGCGAGTCTGTGTCTGTGTGTGTGTGTGTGTGTTAACGTGTCAGAGAAAGTGTGTCTGGGCGAGTACATCCAAATGTCTGGTTGTCATGGTGATAATCACTAGGAACATGTATTGGCAGGGCAGGCACTGTATGATCTGTGACACTGCAGGGGGTGGAGGGGCTGTGTCCTCAGACAGCCATCACACTGACCCCTCACCCCTGACCTCTAATAACAAATACAAACATTTACCACTAAATTCCTGCAATGAAACACAAACACCCACACAAATCTGACCACCTGGAACCTATTTGGGAGGAAATTAAAACAGACAGCTGGTGTGTGTGCTGAACATTAACCTCATAATAGAATCACCATGGTCAAGTGGTTGGGTGCACTGGTTGGTAACCAGTGGTGGACACAGAAGAAACGCACCCTGATGCCCAGAGTGTGTGTTAGGGTGTTAGTATCCACGTGGGTGAGTTGTTGTGGTTTAACGAGGGGAAACAAGGCTATTCTTTACTCATTCTATTTGCAGCCACCAGAGGAGAGTGAGTCACTGTACTGTATAAATACTGCACTAAATGTAGGTCAACGATGCCCAACCATTTTTAGCACAAGGAAGACACCAGCGTCTTTAGCCCACTATCAGGCTCCCTGTCTGGGCTGTGCACACTAGGAAACCCCCTGGCAAGCTTGAATCTAAAAGGCCTGCATTGTCATTAAACTTCTGAACAATACACTGGGTATATCCAATTCATTTTAACCCTATGACCTTTTAGCCTTTTAGCAATAAACTGGCAGGCAGCACTCCCTATCGGAAAGCTTTCTATTGACACTATGTTAATCACCTCCAGCACGGGAATATAATGTTACTATCTCTGTTTTACTACCGTGTCACAGCAACCAAACACACTCATCAACACAGACCAAAAACACTGTTGCTATAAAGTACAAGTCGATGCCTGAGTCTAAACAGAGGCTTAGAGACAAATCAGCTGACTGTGTTTAAGTACAGTGTGTGTGTGGGCCTGTGTGCATATGCATGTGTGTGGGTGTGTGTGTGTGTGTGCATGCTTAACTGTGCTGCACAATCTGCAGACATAGACAGAATACAGTATGTACACATTAAGCTACAGTTTGTGCATTGTGCTGTAGTCCGATATGAACACAGACTTACAGACATGTCCCAACACACAAACACCAGTAGACGTACCATAACAATATTTGCAAAAAGGCAGACACACACAATTGCACACCTACTGAACACACATACACACATTTCTTGTTTTACCTGTTATTTCCTTTGTTTTCACACCTTGGCTCCTCTCCCTTTTCCTCTGTCCTCCTCCTCGTCTCCCCCAATCCTCTCCTCTTTCTCTCGTCCCTCTCCTCTTCTCCTGGTTTCCTCTCCTCTCTGATGCTCAGGCTCTAACACCAGACTGATCCACGTGCAGAGACCGGAGGGGCGGGGCCACACACCGCCATTTAATTCACACCGGCCAATGAGGAAGCGGGTCTCCTGTCAATCACCCAACATTAAAAGGGGGAGGGGACAAAGACAGAGTCGGCAAGTTCGTTTTGCATTGCCTGGTGCCCCGGGTGGGAGAAGTTTGTTCATTTTAGACCATTCCATTGGTCCTTAACTGAAATCTCCTCCCACCTGGGGCACCGGGACATGCAGAACGAACTTCACCAATGAAAGATAGAGGGTGTGTGTGTGGATTTGGAATAAAGCCAACAGAACTAGAAGCTATTTTTAAACCACCACACTGAGGTAGCAAAGACTCCATTTTCTCTCTGGCAGATATTGCCCAAATCATACAGCATCCTCCATACTCAGTAATGACAACTGTAAAGCTTTCCATCAATACATTTATTTAAAGAAATGACAGCAATGCTCCTACTGTTCCCTTACTGTATTCAAGTGCTCCAATCAGTTGTATTGTGCTCCTTCCATACTGTATGAGACAAGCACTTTACATTTTCATTTAGCACACTATTATTCAGAGTGACTCACAGTAGTGAGGCCATACATTTTAATACTGGTCACCCATTGGCATTGAACCCACAACCCTGTTGTTGCAAGAACCATGCTCTACCAACAGCGCCACACAGGACCCCTTTTTCATCCAAACATAAGATTCACATGCCCTGAATCTTGTCTCGACTACTGCGTGAGTTCACAAAACCTTCCATGCAAAAGCGCCACACGAGAGCAATGAAGTGCCATGGGAAGCTAATGACTGGGACTTCAATTATGTCAGAGGGTAAGACATTACATATGTCACGATAAATCATTTGCAGACAATATATTGGAGGAATATAGATTCATACTGGCAAAGAAGGAGGCTGCACAGACTGTCCTCTGATGGCTGTGTAGAAATGTATGTCTGTGTGATTCATCCGGAGAGAGGTGATTATGTGCTTGGCTCTGGCAGACAGACATTGGAATGAGGGATGACAAATAAGTAGTAGAGGGCGGCTGACCAGGCCAGCAGCACTGGACCCACAGGATGTCAGGTGACTTCTACATGGTCCGGGGGAGGCGGGGCAGGGGGCACTGGGTTTATGTAGGGAGGGTCTTGGTTACATGACTCACAGCCCATACCCTCTAGAGCTGCCTCTCACTGGCCCCTTCTCCTCACCTCACCCACAATCAACCAATACACCAGAGACACAGAGAGAGTAAGAGTAGTAGATAGACACATACCGCCTGAAGGACAGAGAGAGAGAGGGAGAGTCAGTGAAAAACACAGAAGGAGAGAGAGAGAGAGCGTAGATTCCAATGAGTCCAGCTGACTCCCCTTAGCAACAGCCCCAATGCTGTCTCTACCCTATTGGCCAGCCATCTACTCACAGCACAACCCCAAGTGGGCATATCAGCCAATCAGCAGGCCTTGCCGCAGAGCTGGATTCCATTTTCACCATGGAAACTGAACATTACACTCTCCATGTGTGAGTTGTGTAACATGGACCCTTACCCTGGCACTCACACATACACACAGCTTGAATGGTATCTGTCCCTTTCGACCACTTGGCCATCTTGAAAAGCAAATCCAGTGGCTACTTATTTGTATACACTATACATACTGCATATAGCATAGTGGCTCCCGTGCTGTGGCTGCATAATGTGGATGGTGAAATGCTGTGAAATCAGACACAGTATCATGAATCTGTGGAGGTGAATATGGTGTAGTAATTGAAGAATAGATACTTGTAGCAAGAGATGATTTGTGAATGCAAATGAGAGCTTGCTTCATTTACTCTCATGGATTTGTTTATTTTGGTCATCAATGCTAAAGGATGCAAATAGTGTCTGTGTGTGTACACAGGAATGTGGTTCACACAATCATAGACTATTTGAGTAATATTCATAATTTGGTTGAGCTATCTCTTTAAAGGGATACTGCGAGATTTCAAGATGTAGGTAGTTTTCTACTTACCCAGAGTCAGAAGAACTCATGTATACCATTTTTATGTCTCTGCGAGCAGTTTGGAGATTATTGAAGTTAGGATATCATTAGCTTAGCGCAATAGCTTGCAGTCTATCGGTACAGTAGCCAGCTCCTCTCAAAAGCAGAGAAATATACCTTTAAACTACTGCAAAGCTGTGTGGTTGGTCATTTATCGTCTTACAAAGCTATACACAGTAATCAATATTGTATGAATATGTTAATGTTTAATCCTGGCTCTTCATCCCTTTGTGGTTTATGTGTCGGTCTCTACTTGCCTGACTACCCAAACTCCTTGCTCTGGCCAAACGCTACATGACGCCCATGGATGTTAGTTTCTTCTCTGCAATCAGTCTGGACTACATCTGATTACATCTGATGATTTCTAGAACGAAAATCCATTTTAGTGTCACATCTGCTCCTGCAACGCCCTCTACTGCTCATCCTGTGTCTCCTTGATCTGCTGCCACTCCACCAGTACTCTCTCCCTCTCCCTCTCTCTCTTTGTGTGTGTGTGTGATTGTGTGGGCGGAGACAGGTGTGCTGGAGTCAGAGCAGATCCCCACCAGCTGCAACCTGTTCCATAATCAAGACCTCTACAAATAATCAGCCCTGCCACTTCCACTCTGCCAGATTGTAATCTCTACTCAGTCAATCTACGTTTCTAGCCGTTTGTTACTATTCAGATCCTGTTGTGCCTGTTTTCCTTGCCTGACACTGTTATCCTCTCTGCTACAGTTCTGCCCGCTCTGACTCTGGTCCCTGTCTCCAGTCCCACGTCTCGTCATCCTGCTACTCTGTCCTGGATTTCCCACTCTATTACTCCCTTGGATTCCCCTCCGGACCTGCTTACCCTGTCTCAACCCCTCTCACTCCAGCCTCGGCTACTTAATCTCAGATTCTCGGCTGAGTCTGCTCTTGGGTTCCACTCCCCATAACATTTAGAGTGGTTCCTTCTGTCCAGGACCCAGAAACTGTTGGGTTGGGCCAGAGCCAGAACACAGGTGGGTAAAGGGGCATTTTTTAAAATTGTCATTGGCTTTGATACAGATTAGTTAAAAAAAAACACATTTTGACACATCACCATAAACGACTTCAATGACGGAAGTCTCAGACTGAAGTATGTAGAGAACGATATAGATGCGGAAGAATTCCATTTGAGTCATCAGGCAAGGTCTCTATCCCTCTAGTGGTCTATACCAATCATAATCCTCTCGTATTCCTGCAAAAGACTAGTTCCACAAATCGCTGACTCCTTAGCTGGGGTCTGATATTGAAGGAGTTTCCCCTTGAAACCCATCATGTCCGTTGATTGTCTATTGTGGGTGGGCAGACAATATAAATTATATTCAGCCAGTGAGACCTGGTGATCATTTGTTTGGCTGCATGTTTTGCCGTATCGAATATGTAAGGTTTGTTGGTGCTCGTCCCGAGGGAATAAGTATAATAGGAAAATACAGTGCCATTGGAAAGTGTTCAGACCCCTTGACTTTTTCCACATTTTGTTACGTTACAGCCTTATTCTAAAATGGATAAACGAAATAAAAATCCTCAGCAATCTACACAATACCCCATTATGATAAAGAGAAAACAGGTTTTTACAAATGCATTAAAATGACCCTTTGCTATGAGACTCGTAAATGAGCTCAGATGCATCCTGTTTCCATTGGTCATCCTTGATATGTTTCTACAACATGATTGGAGTCCACCTGTGATAAATTCAATTGATTGATGTGATTTGGAAAGGCACACACCTGTCTATATAAGGTCCCACAGTTGACGGTGCATGGCTTGATTTTTCTCTGACATGTCGAAGGAATTATCTGTAGAGTTCTGAGAAAGGATTGTGTCGAGGCACAGATCCGGGGAAGGGTACCAAAACATTTCTGCAGAATTGAAGGTCCCCAAGAACAAGTGGCCTCAATCATTCTAAAATGGAAGACACCAAGACTCTTCCTAAAGCTGGCCGCCCGGCCAAACTGAGCAATCGGGGGAAAAGGGTCTTGGTCAGGGAGGTGACCAAGAACCTGATGGTCACTCTGACAGAGCTCTAGAGTTCCTCTGTGGAGATGGCAGAACCTTCCAGAAGGACAACCATCTCTGCAGCACTCCACCAATCAGGCCTTTATGGTAGAGTGGCCAGACGGAAGCCACACCTCAGTAAAAGGCACATGACAGCCTGCTTGGTGTTTGTCAAAAGGCACCCAAAGACTCTCAGACCATGAGAAACAAGATTCTCTGGTCTGATGAAACCAAGATTGAACTCTTACGGTGAAGAATAGGGGTGGCAGAATCATGCTGTGGGGATGTTTTTCAGTGGCAGGGACTGGGAGACTAGTCAGGATCAAGGCAATGATGAAAGGAGCAAAGTATAGAGAGATCCTTGATGAAAACCTGCTCCAGAGCTCTCAGGGCCTCAGACTGATGTGAAGGTTCACTTTCCAACAGGACAACCACCCTAAGCACACAGCCAAGACAATGCAGGAGTGGCTTCGGGAAAAGTCTCAATGTCCTTGAGTGGCCCAGCCATAGCCTGTATTTAAACCTGAAAATAGCTGTGCAGCAACGCTCCCCATCCAACCTGACAGAGCTTGAGAGGATCTGCAGAGAAGAATGGGAGAAACTCCCCAAATACAGATGTGCCAAGCTTGCAGCGTCCTACGCAAAAAGAATTGAGGGTGTAATCGGTGCCAAATATGCTTCGACAGAGTACTGAGTAAAGGGTCTGAATACTTATGTAAATGTGATTTTTTTATTTGAATAAATTAGCAAAATGTTCTAAACCTTCTTTTGCTTCGTCATTATGGGGTACTGCGTGTAGATTGATGAAGGAAAAATTTTATTTAATCAATTTTAGAATAAAATAGATCAGTGACAAAAAAATATGAATTTAAATCATTTTAATTTCAGGCTGTAACACAACAAAAAGGGGTCTGAATACTTTCCGTAGGCACTGTATAAAAAGTGAAATGTTCCCTCTGTTTCAAATCTTCTGAGCTTTACTTAGAAAAACAAAACACATGTAATTCATAAATTATGTCTATACAGTGCCTTTCAAAATGATTCATACCCCTTGACTTTTCCACATTTTGTTGTGTTACAGCCTGAAATTAAAATGGATTCAATTAAGATTTTGTGTCACTGATCTACACACAATAACCCATAATGTCAAAGTGGAATTATGTTTTTGGAAAAGTTGACAAATTAATAAATTAAAAGCTGAAATGTCTTGAAGTATTCAACTCTTTTTTTATGGCAAGCCTAAATAAATAAATGAGTACAAATGTGCTTAACAAGTCACATAATAAGTTGCATGGACTCACTATGTGTGCAATAATAGTGTTAAACATGTATATATACAAAAGTCTGTGGACACCCCTTCAAATTGGTGGATTCGGCTATTTCAGCCACACCCATTGCTGACAGGTATATAAAATCGAGCACACAGCCATGCAATCTCCATAGACAATTGGCAGTAGAGCTCAGTGACTTTCAACTTGGCACCATAATAGGATGCCACCTTTCCAGCAAGTCAGTTCGTCAAATTTCTTCCCTGCTAGAGCTGCCCCGGTCAGCTGTAAGTGCTGTTATTGTGAAGTGGAAACGTCTAGGATCAAGAATGGCCCAGCCGCAAAGTGGTAGGCCACAGAAGTTCACAGAACGGGACATTTTCTCTGTAGTGATGAATCACGCTTCACCATCTGGCGAATCTGGGATTAGCAGATGCCAGGAGAACGCTACATGCCCCAATGCATAGTGCCAACTTTAAACGTTTGGTGGAGGAGAAATAATGGTCTGGGGCTGTTTTTCAAGGTTTTTCAAATCTTAATGCTACAGCATACAATGACATTCTAGACAATACTGTGCATCCAACTTTGTGGCAATAGTTTGGGGAAGGTCCTTTCCTGTTTCAGCATGACAATGCCCCCGTGCACAAAGCAAGGTCCATACAGAAATGGTTTGTTGAGATCGGTGTGGAAGAACTTGACTGGGCTGCACAAGAGCTCCGACTTTAACCCCATCGAACACCTTTGGGAGGAATTGGAACGCCGACTGTGAGTCAGGCCTAATCGCTCAACATATGTGCCCGACCTCACTAATGCTCTTGTATTTCTTGCCCCACTGACTTGTTGAAGTAGAAATCTTCATCCAAATCGAGGTTAGTGATTGCTGTTCTGATGTCCATAAGCTATTTTCGGTCATAGGAAAGGATGCCGGAAACATTATGTTCAAAAGTTAAAGATCAGCCCCAAAAAAAACACAAAATACCATCTATCCATTGCAGCGCCATTCTTTGAAGCACATTGGCGCGCACTGACTGGAGTCACCTTGTTAGTCAGGGTGTGTTTCACCTGTGCAGGCCCAGCTGGTATTTAAGACCTGCTGGCCTAGCACATCAGTTGGAGAGGAGACGATTTACAGCTTTTTCACTTTAGGTAGCTAAACAAAGCCTGAGTCTGGTGTTTTCCACTGTTTAGTTTGGTCCATATTCTTTGTTACTCTCTATCCTAAGTTTGAGTGGGTTTTTCCTTCAGTTGATCTTTTCTGAGGCACATTTAGTGGGCACCCATGGTGGGTGTCTTTTACGACCCCTTTGCTAGTTGTTTTGCCAACTTTTTTTTTTTTTTCAGAAACACTTATAAAACCCCTTCATTTTTGTTTGTTTGTATAAGTGACCCTTTTGTTAGTTCCCTTTTCTGCTGAGCGATGACATTTTAGGTTTGTCTTTGGGGATAGAGATTGCAACGTTGCATCTGTCTCAATAGCTCTGCCCATGAGCTCACAGACGCCATAACGTGATCTCTATAAATCTATGCGACAACAGGGAAAGAATGAGGGAGTGGATAGAATCTAATTTCTTATGATTATCAGTCAAATGAACAAATGTATAAAATATTGATTACTATGTATAGCTTTGTAAGACTATAAAGGACTAACCACCCAGCTTTGAAGTAGTTAGAAGGTCTATTTCCCTGCTTTTGAGAAGAGCTGGCTTGGAGACTTCCAATAATTGCACGAAACTAACGACATGCTAACTTCAATCATCTCTAAACTGCATGCAGAGACAAACTCATGGATACCATTTTTATCTGACTCTGGGTAAAAAAATAAAAAAAAAAACTTAAATCTCAAAATCTTGCAGTATCACTTTAACTTGTGATAATACATCCCTTCCCATTGGCTTAGCAGATTTGGACACCTATCTCATCCTATTGGCTTCGTTGGGCAATCATCTTCTGCAAGTCAATCAAACCATGACTTCCATTGGCTACAGCTGTCACTTCATGACATCCAAGGTGTGGATGCATCGCTCTCTGCTATTGGCCAACAGAACGCACTACTCGATTGTAGGTGTCTTATAGGGTGTATACAAAAGCTGAGACATTTTTCACCTCTCATTACCTGCCACCCACTGTCAAGAGAAAATAAAAACCTATTAGCATGTGTCAACAGCATGCAACTGACTAGCAGGGCTTCCCAATTCTGGTCCTGGAGTGCCCAAAAAACATCTGGTTTTCATCCACTCTTTCTAATCAGGGACTATTTCTGACCTGGGACACGCAGTGACAGCAATTAACTTCCAGGTAGAAACAAAAACCAGAAGTGGTCTGCCCTTCAGGACCAGGATTGGGCAGGCCTGGGTCACTAGAGCAAACATTGCATTGTTAATTTAATCAGAGAGTAACACATAGAGAGATGGGTCGTGTTCAGGAGGGCACAATGGCAGAAGCCTCATGTCTGTTCCAAGCCCTACTGATCGCCACCCTGGAGTCCATTTGATATGACAAACATACAGAGAACTAGATTGACACCTGGTTAGAATTCCACTAACTGAACATACACTATCTACAGCAGTATCTGATTTGAGAAATATGGCTCAACTGGTCAATGACCAGTGACTGAGAAATGTAGTTAAATTACAACCATTAATTGAGAAAAAATAAATAATAATCTAAATTAGACAATAATCCATAATATATTATTTACACTAAACAGACCTACATGTAACTGTATAAAAAATTAACTCTATTCCTCGACACAAAAGTAGGTTGTTATATCCATGTACAGATATCCCCACCTTGTGGACAATAATCCATATTGCATCACAGAAACGAAAGGGATGTAGGGGTGTGTGTGTGTGTGTGTGTGTGTGTGTGTGTGTGTGTGTGTGTGTGTGTGTGTGTGTGTGTGTGTGTGTGTGTGTGTGTGTGTGTCAATTCTGTATTCCTCTTATTTCCCAATTCCCGCTTTAACTTCAAGTGATTTAACGGTGATAACATTTTCATAACGAAATGGACATATTGAGAATGGTAATAAATTCATATTATTGCCAACTAATTAATTGAATATTTTACACCATCAGTAGCATGCATGGAAATGTCCTCTAGTTCTCTTTTTGGGGTGTACATTAGAAACATAATTAGCCTAATTTACGTTTAAAACTACAGAATGACAACACAGCATCTTAGACTAAAATGTGTTGGCGTTATAGGCTAAATTGACATTTTATGTAACTTTAATGAATATGCTACATTTTATAGCCTAATTGTAGATCCCGATATACAGTAAATCCCTTACATTTTAATATATGTATATTTTAGTCATTTAGCAGACGCTCTTATTCCTTCTCATGCATTGTCCTTTTAACATTATGGGTGAATTGATAGTCCGTTGGCTTTTCAACCGCATTATGTAAGCTTTTCAACAATCAAGTTATGGATCTGATAGATTTTTAATGAGAGTATTTGCTAGACAAGGTTAGTTGCGTAAATAATATACAAATATCCTACAAACCAATTGAAGCTGTTCCTTGTGCTTACCCCTGAGAAACGAATAAATAAATCATCATAGAGAAGCATAACAGATGTAAGACACTCTATACGCACGCCTCTGTCTATGGCGCAGCATTTTCCCACGATACCGCTCGCGACACAGTGCACCATCACTCTTTATGAAATAGAAGACAAGGGCCACGGAATTTGAATAAGACGTTTTGTCAAAATCCCCCAAATAAGCCCTGTGTGGTGCTACACGTGTCCACAGTGGAGACAAAGTTAGAGAACTTATATTATATTTATGAATCACCTTTCACTGTTGTCACAAAGGGCTTTACAGCAACTGGGCCGAGATCCCAAAGCAGCAGTGGCAAGGAAAAACTCAGAAGAGGACAAAACATGGAAAGGAACCATGAGAGGAGGCCCATTCAGATAGTTGAAGAAATGTAATAACTTTTGAAAAGTTACTATAACACCCAAAGGTTCTAGATAGGGCAAAGAAGCCACACAATTTTTTTGATTTATTTATTTATTTTACCTTTATTTAACCAGGTAGGCAAGTTGAGAACAAGTTCTCATTTACAATTGCGACCTGGCCAAGATAAAGCAAAGCAGTTCGACAGATACAACAACACAGAGTTACACATGGAGTAAAACAAACATACAGTCAATAATAAAGTATAAACAAGTCTATATACAATGTGAGCAAATGAGGTGAGAAGGGAGGTAAAGGCAAAAAAGGCCTTGGTGGCAAGGTAAATACAATATAGCAAGTAAAACACTGGAATGGTAGTTTTGCAATGGAAGAATGTGCAAAGTAGAAATAAAAATAATGGGGTGCAAAGGAGCAAAATAAATAAATTAATTAAATACAGTTGGGAAAGAGGTAGTTGATAGGGCTAAATTATAGGTGGGCTATGTACAGGTGCAGTAATCTGTGAGCTGCTCTGACAGTTGGTGCTTAAAGCTAGTGAGGTTGGGGCGGCAGGGTAGCCTAGTGGTTAGAGCATTGGACTAGTAACCGGAAGGTTGCGAGTTCAAACCCCCGAGCTGACAAGGTACAAATCTGTCGTTCTGCCCCTGAACAGGCAGTTAACCCACTGTTCCCAGGCCGTCATTGAAAATAAGAATTTGTTCTTAACTGACTTGCCTGGCTAAATAAAGGTAAAAAAAAAAAAAAAAAAAAAAAAAAAAAAAAAAGCTAGTGAGGGAGATAAGTGTTTCCAGTTTCAGAGATTTTTGTAGTTCGTTCCAGTCATTGGCAGCAGAGAACTGGAAAGAGAGGCGGCCAAAGAAAGAATTGGTTTTGGGGGTGACTAGAGAGATATACCTGCTGGAGCGTGTGCTACAGGTGGGAGATGCTATGGTGACCAGCGAGCTGAGATAAGGGGGGACTTTACCTAGCAGGGTCTTGTAGATGACATGGAGCCAGTGGGTTTGGCGACGAGTATGAAGCGAGGGCCAGCCAACGAGAGCGTACAGGTCGCAATGGTGGGTAGTATATGGGGCTTTGGTGACAAAACGGATTGCACTGTGATAGACTGCATCCAATTTGTTGAGTAGGGTATTGGAGGCTATTTTGTAAATGACATCGCCAAAGTCGAGGATTGGTAGGATGGTCAGTTTTACAAGGGTATGTTTGGCAGCATGAGTGAAGGATGCTTTGTTGCGAAATAGGAAGCCAATTCTAGATTTAACTTTGGATTGGAGATGTTTGATATGGGTCTGGAAGGAGAGTTTACAGTCTAACCAGACACCTAAGTATTTGTAGTTGTCCACGTATTCTAAGTCAGAGCCGTCCAGAGTAGTGATGTTGGACAGGCGGGTAGGTGCAGGTAGCGATCGGTTGAAGAGCATGCATTTAGTTTTACTTGTATTTAAGAGCAATTGGAGGCCACGGAAGGAGAGTTGTATGGCATTGAAGCTTGCCTGGAGGGTTGTTAACACAGTGTCCAAAGAAGGGCCGGAAGTATACAGAATGGTGTTGTCTGCGTAGAGGTGGATCAGAGACTCACCAGCAGCAAGAGCGACCTCATTGATGTATACAGAGAAGAGAGTTGGTCCAAGAATTGAACCCTGTGGCACCCCCATAGAGACTGCCAGAGGTCCGGACAACAGACCCTCCGATTTGACACACTGAACTCTATCAGAGAAGTAGTTGGTGAACCAGGCGAGGCAATCATTTGAGAAACCAAGGCTGTTGAGTCTGCCGATGAGGATGTGGTGATTGACAGAGTCGAAAGCCTTGGCCAGATCAATGAATACGGCTGCACAGTAATGTTTCTTATCGATGGCGGTTAAGATATCGTTTAGGACCTTGAGCGTGGCTGAGGTGCACCCATGACCAGCTCTGAAACCAGATTGCATAGCAGAGAAGGTATGGTGAGATTCAAAATGGTCGGTAATCTGTTTGTTGACTTGGCTTTCGAAGACCTTAGAAAGGCATGGTAGGATAGATATAGGTCTGTAGCAGTTTGGGTCAAGAGTGTCCCCCCCTTTGAAGAGGGGGATGACCGCAGCTGCTTTCCAATCTATGGGAATCTCAGACGACACGAAAGAGAGGTTGAACAGGCTAGTAATAGGGGTGGCAACAATTTCGGCAGATAATTTTAGAAAGAAAGGGTCCAGATTGTCTAGCCCGGCTGATTTGTAGGGGTCCAGATTTTGCAGCTCTTTCAGAACATCAGCTGAATGGATTTGGGAGAAGGAGAAATGGGGAAGGCTTGGGCGAGTTGCTGTTGGGGGTGCAGTGCTGTTGACAGGGGTAGGAGTAGCCAGGTGGAAAGCATGGCCAGCAGTAGAAAAATGCTTATTGAAATGTTCAATTATGGTGGATTTATCAGTGGTGACAGTGTTTCCTATCTTCAGTGCAGTGGGCAGCTGGGAGGAGGTGTTCTTATTCTCCATGGACTTTACAGTGTCCCAGAACTTTTTTGAGTTAGAAGCAAGTGTTGCAAGAAGCAAATTTCTGCTTGAAAAAGCTAGCCTTGGCTTTTCTAACTGCCTGTGTATAATGGTTTCTAGCTTCCCTGAACAGCTGCATATCACGGGGGCTGTTCGATGCTAATGCAGAACGCCATAGGATGTTTTTGTGTTGGTTAAGGGCAGTCAGGTCTGGGGAGAACCAAGGGCTATATCTGTTCCTGGTTCTAAATTTCTTGAATGGGGCATGTTTATTTAAGATGGTTAGGAAGGCATTTAAAAAAAATATCCAGGCATCCTCTACTGACGGGATGAGGTCAATATCCTTCCAGGATACCCCGGCCAGGTCGATTAGAAAGGCCTGCTCGCTGAAGTGTTTCAGGGAGCGTTTTACAGTGATGAGAGGAGGTCGTTTGACCGCTGACCCATTACGGATGCAGGCAATGAGGCAGTGATCGCTGAGATCTTGGTTGAAGACAGCAGAGGTGTATTTAGAGGGGAAGTTGGTTAGGATGATATCTATGAGGGTGCCCGTGTTTAAGGCTTTGGGGAGGTACCTGGTAGGTTCATTGATAATTTGTGTGAGATTGAGGGCATCAAGTTTAGATTGTAGGATGGCTGGGGTGTTAAGCATGTTCCAGTTTAGGTCGCCTAGCAGCACGAGCTCTGAAGATAAATGGGGGGCAATCAGTTCACATATGGTGTCCAGAGCACAGCTGGGGGCAGAGGGTGGTCTATAGCAGGCGGCAACGGTGAGAGACTTGTTTTTAGAGAGGTGGATTTTTAAAAGTAGAAGTTCAAATTGTTTGGGTACAGACCTGGATAGTAGGACAGAACTCTGCAGGCTATCTTTGCAGTAGATTGCAACACCGCCCCCTTTGGCAGTTCTATCTTGTCTGAAAATGTTGTAGTTTGGAATTAAAATGTCTGAATTTTTGGTGGTCTTCCTGAGCCAGGATTCAGACACAGCTAGAACATCCGGGTTGGCAGAGTGTGCTAAAGCAGTGAATAGAACAAACTTAGGGAGGAGGCTTCTAATGTTAACATGCATGAAACCAAGGCTATTACGGTTACAGAAGTCGTCAAAAGAGAGCGCCTGGGGAATAGGAGTGGAGCTAGGCACTGCAGGGCCTGGATTCACCTCTACATCGCCAGAGGAACATAGGAGGAGTAGAATAAGGGTGCGGCTAAAAGCAATAAGAATTGGTCGTCTAGAACGTCTGGAACAGAGAGTAAAAGGAGGTTTCTGGGGGCGATAAAATAGCATCAAGGTATAATGTACAGACAAAGGTAAGGTAGGATGTGAATACAGTGGAGGTAAACCTAGGTATTGAGTGATGAAGAGAGAGATATTGTCTCTAGAAACATCATTGAAACCAGGAGATGTCATTGCATGTGTGGGTGGTGGAACTAATAGGTTGGATAAGGTATAGTGAGCAGGACTAGAGGCTCTACAGTGAAATAAGCCAATAAACACTAACCAGAACAGCAATGGACAAGACATATTGACATTAAGGAGAGGCATGCTTAGTCGAGTGATCAAAAGGGTCCAGTGAGTGGAGAGGTTGGTTGAGGGTCACGGCAATTTAGACAGCTAGCCAGGCCAACCGGTAGCAAGCTAGCATAGGATGGAGTCTGTTGTTAGCCACCTCTTGCGTTCGGTCAGTAGATTAGTGGGGTTCCGTGAGGTAGAGGGGATTAATCCAAATCACACAACAACAACAAAAATAAGAACAATAGATATAGTTATAGAGGCCCGAGAAGAAAACATAATAATAATAAAAATAAATAAATTGTCCGATTGTCTATTCAGATAGCAGCCGGTAAGACAGCTAACGGTTAGCGGGCCGCAGATGGGCGTTCAGGTAAAGTCGCGACAGAGGAGCCAGCCGGATCTCATTCAGGTAGATAACGTCGGCAGTCCAGTTGTGAAGGCCCGGTGGGGCTCCGCGTAGGCAGTGAAACGGGTCCAGATAGGTGACTGCAGCCCAGGAGTGAATGATGGAACTCAGGAGTGATTGACGGAGCTGGCTAGCACCGGAACAATCGATGTTTGCTCCGGAATCGACGAAAGCCGACTGTCACACGGATAGCAGCTAGCTAGCTGTGAGATCCGGGTATGAATGTCCAGAGAGCAGTTGAAATCCAGGGACATGGAGAGAAAAATTGGTCCGGTATGTTCCGTTCCGAGCCGCGCTGCGCCGTACAAAACTGGCGATAGATTTTCGATGGATTTTCGAGCTAAAGGATAGCTGATGACCACAAACCGTGGTTAGCTGAATACTAACGATTTGCCAGTAAAGAAGCTAACTAGCTTCTGATTAGCTTCTGGATTAGCTTCTGGGCTAGCTCCTGGCTAGCTTCTGGCTAGTTTCTGGCTAGCTTCTTGGAGGATTACAGATCTGAGGTAAATAATACTTTTTTATAAATATAAATTGGTGAGGCTGGTTGCAGGAGAGTGTTTAGAAGATGAGTTGATGGAAAATAAAAATAAAATGTATGTGAAAAAAGTTGTAAATATATATATATACAGGACACGACAAGACGAGGACAAAAGACGTCTGAACTGCAGCGAAGTAAGATTAAAATTGCACAACAGGTCCATAGCTGGTGGACTTGGAATTACATTGAAAATGTTTTTTTTCAAGTTTTCAAAAAAAGCCTTGCAACATTCCATTGTCAAGTACATGTATCTCAAAAGGCACAGCAAATCTTAATGGATGAATATCAAAGCAGTGTTTGTACAGAAAGTGGCAAGTCAAATTCAAGGACTTTCAAACACTTTTTCAAGCACTAATATTTATTTTCAAGGACCATCAATTTGTAATAGTTCCTGTTCCCAAGAAATGAAAGGTAAATGACCTAAATGACTATCACCCCGTAGCACTCACTTCTGTCATGAAGTGCTTTGAGAGGGTAGTTAAGGATCATATCACCTCTGCCTTACCTGACACCCTAGACCCACTTCAATTTGCTTACCGCCTCAATAGATCCACAGACGATGCATTTGCCATCGCATTGCACACTGCCCTATCCCATCTGGACAAGAGGAATACCTACGTAAGAATGCTGTTCATTGACTATAGTACCCTCCAAGCTCATCATTAAGCTTGGGGCCCTGGGTCTGAACCCCGCCCTGTGCAACTGGGTCCTGGACATCCTGATGGGCAGCCCCCAGGTGGTGAAGGTAGGAAACAACACCTCTACTTCACTGATCCTCAGCACAGGGCCCCCACAAGGGTGGATGCTGAGCCCCCTCCTGTACTCACTGTTCACCCATGACTGCGTGGCCACGCACGCCTCCAACTCAATCATCAAGTTCGCAGATGACAAAACAGTAGTAGGCCCGATTACCAACAATGACGAGACAGCCTACAGGGAGGAGGTGAGGGGCCTGGCGGAGTGGTGCCAGGAAAATAACCTCAACGTCAACAAAATGCAGGAGCTGATCGTGGACTTCAGGAAACAGCAGAGATAGCATGCCCCTATCCACATCGACAAGACCACAGTGGAGAAGATGGAAAGCTTCAAGTTCCTTGGCATACACATCACTGACAATCTGAAATGGTCCACTCACACAGACAGTGTGGTGAAGAAGGCGCAACAGCGACTCTTCAACCTCAGGAGGCAGAATAAATGTGTCTTGGCCCCTAAGACCCTCACAAACTTTTACAGATGCACAATTGAGAGCATCCTGTCGGGCTGTATCACCGCCAGTTATGGAAACTGCACCGCAGGGCAATCCAGAGGGTGCCCGACACCTACAGCACCCGATGTCACAGGAAGGTCAAAAAGATCATCAAGGACATCAACCACCTGAGTCACTGTACACCCGCTATCATCCAGAAGGCAAGGTCAGTACAGGTGCATCAAAGCTGGGACCGAGAGACTGAAAAACAGCTTCTATCTCAAGGCCATCAGACAGTTAAATAGCCATCACTAGCCGGCTACCTCCCAGTTACTCAACCCTGCACCTTAGAGGCTGCTGCCCTATATACAAAGACATGGAATCACTGGCCACTTTAATAATGGAACATGAGTCACTTTAATAATGTTTAAATAGTATTTACATACTGCTTTACTCATCTCATATGTATATACTCTATTCTATTCTACTGTATTTTAGTCAATGCCCCTCCGACATTGCTCGTCCTAATATTTATATATTTCTTAATTCCATTCTTTGACTTGTAAATTTGTGTATTGTTGTGAATTGTTAGATACTATGGCATTGTTTGAGCTAGGAACACAAGCATTTCACTACACCCGCAATAACATCTGCTAAATATGTGTATGTGACCAATACAATTTGATTTGGATTTTAATTATACAAGTGTTTCAAGTCACCACCAGATGGCAGTCTATCGCCAAAACCTCATAAAAAGAATGTACTATTCATCACTACCTTACAAGTTCTATTCAATAATATGTGTTTCACTACTTATTTACTGCATACATGAGTGGTAAGTCAGAACTGATGCTGTTGACTGATTTCCTTGTATGAACTGTAACTCAGTAAAATCTTAGAAATTGTTGCATGTTGCATTCATATTTTTGTCCAGTGTACATACTATTAAATTGTCTTTATATAAAAAAAAATGTATAGTTCACAAATGTTTTGGTCCCACAGGCTGTCCCAACACATAATGACATGGAAGTGAATTATGATGGTGTAAAAGGCCCTTAGTTTACTCTAAAATGTTGTATTCTATACCCATTTGAAGATAAAAACGTTATTAATGTGTTAGATAAGGTTCGAGACTCTATCAGGGGAACCTATTTATATTTTAGGATAGCCCACATGGGTTCCGGACCCAAAGTTTGGGAACCACTATACTACTACCCTGCTTGCGTCAATGCGCCCCCTCTCTGCGTAACTCTTTTGCCTTCTTCATTGCAGCCTGACTCACCACTGTCTCCTACTACTCTCTATAAAGAAAATGTATTTTGTTATGAGAACTTATAGTAGCCCATGTTTTGATTAAAGCTAGCTTCATTTCAGTTAACTGCTCCTGCAAAGGTCAGGCCCTGTTCAACATTAGCTTCTAACGTCATTCTTTTGCCAGCTAGTTATAGCTAGCTACCTAGCTACAGTGCCTTGCGAAAGTATTCGGCCCCCTTGAACTTTGCGACCTTTTGCCACATTTCAGGCTTCAAACATAAATATATAAAACTGTATTTTTTTGTGAAGAATCAACAACAAGTGGGACACAATCATGAAGTGGAACGACATTTATTGGATATTTCAAACTTTTTTAACAAATTCAAAACTGAAAAATTGGGCGTGCAAAATTATTCAGCCCCCTTAAGTTAATACTTTGTAGCGCCACCTTTTGCTGCGATTACAGCTGTAAGTCGCTTGGGGTATGTCTCTATCAGTTTTGCACATTGAGAGACTGACATTTTTTCCCATTCCTCCTTGCAAAACAACTCGAAATCAGTGAGGTTGGATGGAGAGCATTTGTGAACAGCAGTTTTCAGTTCTTTCCACAGATTCAGGTCTGGACTTTGACTTGGCCATTCTAACACCTGGATATGTTTATTTTTGAACCATTCCATTGTAGATTTTGCTTTATGTTTTGGATCATTGTCTTGTTGGAAGACAAATCTCTGTCCCAGTCTCAGGTCTTTTGCAGACTCCATCAGGTTTTCTTCCAGAATGGTCCTGTATTTGGCTCCATCCATCTTCCCATCAATTTTAACCATCTTCCCTGTCCCTGCTGAAGAAAAGCAGGCCCAAACCATGATGCTGCCACCACCATGTTTGACAGTGGGGATGGTGTGTTCAGCTGTGTTGCTTTTACGCCAAACATAACGTTTTGCATTGTTGCCAAAAAGTTCAATTTTGGTTTCATCTGACCAGAGCACCTTCTTCCACATGTTTGGTGTGTCTCCCAGGTGGCTTGTGGCAAACTTTAAACAACACTTTTTATGGATATCTTTAAGAAATGGCTTTCTTCTTGCCACTCTTCCATAAAGGCCAGATTTGTGCAATATACGACTGATTGTTGTCCTATGGACAGAGTCTCCCACCTCAGCTGTAGATCTCTGCAGTTCATCCAGAGTGATCATGGGCCTCTTGGCTGCATCTCTGATCAGTCTTCTCCTTGTATGAGCTGAAAGTTTAGAGGGACGGCCAGGTCTTGGTAGATTTGCAGTGGTCTGATACTCCTTCCATTTCAATATTATCGCTTGCACAGTGCTCCTTGGGATGTTTAAAGCTTGGGAAATCTTTTTGTATCCAAATCCGGCTTTAAACCTCTTCACAACAGTATCTCGGACCTGCCTGGTGTGTTCCTTGTTCTTCATGATGCTCTCTGCGCTTTTAACGGACCTCTGAGACTATCACAGTGCAGGTGCATTTATACGGAGACTTGATTACACACAGGTGGATTGTATTTATCATCATTAGTCATTTAGGTCAACATTGGATCATTCAGAGATCCTCACTGAACTTCTGGAGAGAGTTTGCTGCACTGAAAGTAAAGGGGCTGAATAATTTTGCACGCCCAATTTTTCAGTTTTTGATTTGTTAAAAAAGTTTGAAATATCCAATAAATGTCGTTCCTCTTCATGATTGTGTCCCACTTGTTGTTGATTCTTCACAAAAAAATACAGTTTTCTATCTTTATGTTTGAAGCCTGAAATGTGGCAAAAGGTCGCAAAGTTCAAGGGGCCGAATACTTTCGCAAGGCACTGTAGGTAGACATCTGACTGAAATATCAGCGACCAGTTAGTTGTACACTGTTTAATTTCTCCGCCTATGTCGTGGGCAAAGTTTCCTGTTGGATAGGACAGAATGGTGAGTGAATGCGCTGCTAACAAGGCAAATACGGGAGAGCAGGGGAACATAACGAACACACATAAATGATTCATGATTCCACTAGTTCGCAGATGTATAGGGGGGTTATATATCTGATCAAGCAGCCTTCTGGTCGTTGATCAACGGTGTGAACGCAATAAGTGGGTACGCGATAATTAACAAAATAAAAAAGGTGAGTAAACGGCGTTTAATTGTTCCCTGGATGGGTCTGGCAAAACCAATTAATTGTGAAGTTTGGCGACGCATAATCAGTCAGTTCTGTACCTGCCTTGCTGAGTGGCAGTGTAGGTGGAATGAGTGGGATCTCCTGGCAACCACATCGCGAAACACGTGAGGAAATAATAGTCGGCAGTCTGCCTGGAAATTAATTTGCAATACCAATACATTTTTCATATTAACATATTTTATCATTTTCTGTTCTCCACTCATTTGAATTCAAGTACTTTTCAAGTACCAACTTCATAAAATGTCAGATTTTCAATGTATTGCAGTACTTAAAATTCACAGTGCCAAATTCAAGTACTTTTAAGAACATTGTGCGAACCCTGCCAAAGGTCTAAAATGCTAAAAGAAAAGCATTTGCTGGCGGTCTCCAAGTCGCACACAGCCATAAAACAAGTTGTACTTAGAATACTCACAATTAGCACAATTAACACACCAAGACTGAAAAAGGATTGTCAGCTACAAACTTGAATGTTATTTCTCAGACTATGGCTGGTGACTTGGACAGATACAGCTGCTCTAATTTGGGAAGAAGACAATCCTATACTTAGTCCTCTCTCCTCCATGACCCGTGGTCGAGGAGAATATAATTTCAGTTAGTAGGCGAATGAAAGAGTGTCCTCCCCACAGAGTTAGATAGAGAAATAATCATTATATTGGTCCCATTATGGCATCTGTGTGCGCACTGGCAGGTCATATCAATTTTCTTCTCTTTTGTGTTTGATAAATGCATACATATTATTTTGGTGATTTTACCACCACCTGCATTTCTGGAGTACATAACACATTCTTGTTTCATTAATTTGTGGCCACCAGATGGCGGCGTTAAAGCTATTTGCAAAGCATAGCACCCAATTTGAAGAAGAAGACAATGGCCTCCCGGGTGGCGCAGGGGTTAAGGGTGCTGTACTGCAGCGCCAGCTGTGCCACCAGAGACTCTGGGTTCGCGCCCAGGCTCTGTTGTAACCGGCCCCGACCGGGAGGCCGTGGGCGACGCACAATTGGCCTAGCGTCTTCCGGGTTAGAGAGGGTTTGGCCGGTAGAGATATCCTTGTCTCATCGCGCACCAGCGACTCCTGTGGCGGGCCGGGCGTGGTGCACGCTAACCAAGGTTGCTGGCACGGTGTTTCCTCCGACACATTGGTGCGGCTGGTTTCCGGGTTGGATGCGCGCTGTGTTAAGAAGCAGTGCGGTTTCTTGTGTATCGGAGGACACTTTCAATCTTTCGTCTCTCCCGAGCTTGTACGGGAGTTGTAGCGATGAGACAAGATAGTAGCTATCTTTCATTCGCCTACTAACTGAAATTATATTCTCCTCGACCACTTATCAGTTTCCGGGTCATGGAGGAGAGAGGACTGTCTTCTTCCCAAATTAGAGCAGATGTATCTGTCCAAGTCACCAGCCATAGTCTGAGAAATAACAAGTTTGTAGCTGACAATCCTTTTTCAGTCTTGGTGTGTTAATTGTGCTAATTGTGAGTATTCTAAGTACAACTTGTTTTATGGCTGTGTGCGACTTGGAGACCGCCAGCAAATGCTTTTCTTGTGTTTTGTTTTGTATGCCTTATTTATTGCATGAACATTTTAGCATTTTAGACCTTTGGCAGGGTTCGCACAATGTTCTTAAAGGTACTTGAATTTGGCACTGTGAATTTTAAGTACTGCAATACATTGAAAATCTGACATTTTATGAAGTTGGTACTTGAAAAGTACTTGAATTCAAATGAGTGGAGAACAGAAAATGATCAAATATGTTAATATGAAAAATGTATTGGTATTGCAAATTAATTTCCAGGCAGACTGCCGACTATTATTTCCTCACGTGTTTCGCGATGTGGTTGCCAATTGGATACCACAAAATTGGGGTGAAAAAAAAAGAAGAAGAAGTGATCATTGGCAGATTGCTCTCATTCCACAGGAATCTCCACCCAGTTGACTACTTTAAAAATGGTGGAAGCCCTCAATGGCAATGTCCACAGGTTACATAGAGGGTGCCAATTGTTGGCTATTCATTTTCTATCTCAAGGTCAATTAATGAAAATGGTATTCAGGTTACCTCACTTTGAAGGCAATGCACATATTCACTTATTCACAAGATGCCTGAATTTCAATCAAAATTCTAAGATGTATTTTTCCTCTATAGAAGTATTACACACAAACCCTGTCACACCACATCGCTTATTCCCTTTTCAATTGTCCTTCCAATTAAGGAGTACATAGAGAAAGCCTATGTACTCCTGATTTAAAAAAACTGTAGTAGCAAAACAGGGTTTTCAAATAACCTGAAAATGCCAACTGTAATTATTAGTATTCAAATTTCCTTCATTGAAGTTTGTATCCAGGAATACACGTCATACCATAATCTTGACATGACAACAGTGAATGCTCAGTAAAGACATACATAAAACGTGTTGCAGCCCAGCCAGCAGGACATAACTGCCTAAAGTATCACTACTCTCTAAAGCAACAGTCTGAGAGCGCATTTGATTGTCCAAGGAGGACTGTGCTCAGGGATAAGTGGAACAGTCACTTTTGAGGAAATTAGTTTAGCCTAATAATGGCCTCATTTGCATTATGTAACATGTGAGTGTGTTTTAGCAGCGAAGGTCAAGAAGCTAGAAGTGGGCTATTCTAGTGAGATACTGAGACCCCATTTGCTGGCTGTCTGGAGGGCTGCCGTCGTCATGGCAGT
The DNA here is from genome assembly GCF_045791955.1 of Oncorhynchus clarkii lewisi. Lineage (NCBI taxonomy): Eukaryota > Metazoa > Chordata > Actinopteri > Salmoniformes > Salmonidae > Oncorhynchus > Oncorhynchus clarkii. The sequence goes on along the minus strand of NC_092175.1, from coordinate 27,883,960 downwards.
GTGTGGAGCGGAGAACACCAAATGCTTCAGGAAATGAGAGAAACAGCATCTTCAGCAAAGAGACACACTCTTGACCTCCAGCACAGACGAGGCACACACACAGGCAAACAACTCATACATAGGGAGAAGAGACATTGATGAAGACAACATACAGAACCTCATGTTACATGTTATCCAACCTGAGCATGTTACATGCAAACCTCCCCCCCACACACACAGCCTCCCCTCAAAGATATTCACAGCACACTGCATATATTCACATTCCCACAGGTATGCTCTACTAAGCACAGTATACTTATTATGAATGGTCATAATGTGGTTGATAATGTGAAATAACATTCCACTTTGACATTATGGGGTATTGTGTGTACAGTAGATCAGTGACACAACATAAATTCGGGCTGTAACTACAAACTATGGAAAAAGTCAAGAGGTGTGAATACTTTCTGAAGGCACTGTGTTTACCTGTCATGTGGTGCTCATTCTAAACACCAGGAGGCAATGTTACACTTTGAGTAGACGGTAGTTGTCCCGTGAGGGAAAGTTTGTGGCATCCTCAATTTGAACGTTTATGCCTCTTAGAAAGAGATTATCACAGAAACCTGTAGAAACCCATTATTGTCGCTCCTTCATCCTCCTCATCGTCAGCAACATCATCAATCATCATCATCCTTCCGTTATTATGACCCAGTGTGTCTTGTTACATCTCTCTTGCAGGCATGAATGCGGCAGGTATTCTTTTCCACCAGCAATGCCTCATTGTTTTTAGAATGCTTTTACAGCTCCCCTTTAATATCCTCTTACCCCAGTAGCACAAAGAGAACACATGAAAGTTATGGCTGATATTAGACTGTAGATCCAATCATTGAACCAATTGTAGCGCAAGGTCAGTTAGGGCTGTTAGTTAGGACAGGAATTTGAACCCTGGCTGGGCATGGGTTCTGGAAAGAACTCTATGACTGTCTCTGTCTGCTGTGGTTGTTGTTGAGATCAGACTTTACGTTGCTCTTGGGAAAGGTCTTGCTGCTGATTGGTAGGAACATTTCCTGGAAACCCCCTATGTACCATGCTAAACACTGAAGCAAATACACATGATTTCTATTCCAGTCTCAACTCCACTGTGTTGAATAACAAAGTGTTCTTAAATGGACAATATTTTCATCTTCTTTCTCTCATCTTCACAGCTCTCTGACCCTGGCTAGGGAGATGATCATGTTCATGTTGTTTCCAAGCTGCTGACTCGTGCAACATTTTGACAGAACATGATATCTTGTGATGTCTTGTGTTATGAATTATGCTCAACTGTCAAAACATCATTGTGTAGTAGAGCATTCATGAATAATGAGTAATGTATGAATATGAATGTGCACCTCCACATGTCAAGACAGAGTATACCTTTCCTGTAGACATTCATGTGTCCATACCAGTTGAGAAGGTCAAGCCCAGGCTTCATGGTGCTCTGTGTGGTCATCATTTCCAAGGCTACAGCTCCATGGTGATTTGAAACTCATGCTGGAACTCACCTGGATCCAAGGCTCCTAACAGAGCTACGGCTACAGCCAAGGGTCCTTCCTAACAGAGCTGCTGTGGGTTTGGGAGACAAGACGAGTGCCTGCCCTTGAATGAACCTGCTGTAAAACCAACATTTGGGCTGAATAGATAGGAAAGGAAATGCTTGATGTGCACAACTGCCTCCCTGGATCAGGCTCATTGGACCAGTTACCATATGAGTGCAGCTGCTGCAGGCTGCCATCCACCTAGAGACACACTCGGGCTCCCGCTCCCCTAAACAATTTTTCCAAGCCAATTACTGACACTCTCTGCAGGCTGAGGGACGACTCCTCTGCTCTCCAACAGCACTTCTTTCTATTTAGCCCTTCATCAGCCTGGATATGAGTAGCAGACGCACCGGGATTTGGATGATTGTCTTAAACCATCTTAAATATACCTTTTTATATCTGCAACGGAGGGGCTGCATCCCATTTGTGAGTGGCCAAGATTGCATCAGACATATCTATATGGGGGAGCCACAGCCTCTCTAATTCGGCCTTCAGGGGGGATAATCCAACAAATCCCGGTTATTGAAACCTCAGCAAATATGAACCTTCTTAGACAGGAAATGAAAAGACAGAAATCAATTGGAGGAAGTCAGAAAAGTAGATGGGCACATACGAACAGAGACACAGAAACAGACATCGGGGCAAGCAGAGAAAGAGATTGGCAGATGTCAGGGAAAGGCAAATACTGGGAGAAATATTGAAATGAAAAGTGACTGGGGAGAGAGAGTGTGACAGTCGATTATGTCCAGTGCCAGGTTTATTTGGAGCTGACGTTTGGTATTGATTTCCTTGCCTGGCCCGGGCCTGCCTGCGCTGGCATCCAGAGAAACTGCAGCGGATTGGAAACAGCCGGGAGCCAGGGCTTTAGAGGAGCTCTCCACATCCAAACGCTTAACTCTCTCCACATCAAACCCACTGCACAGCACACTCATACACTCTTTCAGCTCCACACACAGATGTTAAATTCCCACAGCTATACACCCCACTCAGAAACACACAAAGATATTTGTACTCTGCATCAAAAACAGGTTTTTAACTTCTTTTATCAAAAAGGAGAGATGTTTAGTATGCAAGACATCGGCCAGGTGATTTGCATACTGTGTGTTTGTGTTGGAGAGAGGGAGGCCCGCTCAATGTACTGTATAACTGTCCAGTTTTAATTCACTACAGTATAATCCCTGTGAAAGGATAAAATGCCCCTGTGTGGGTTAATATGAATCAGAAAGAGTTGCAGTTACCCACATTTAATGATCCAATGTGAGTCCATCCAAGTGTAATTATTAGGGATTTGGATTGGGGTTAAGCCCAGCCCAAAGTAATGGATTCTTTTTCTCTGTCGCTACCCAACTCTAGGATTACCGCCTTACAGAATGCCTGGCCTCTTCCAGTCTCCCTCTCTCTAAGACATCACCACAGGCTGCCACTAGGTTGAATTAGCCTAGCCAGAGATCTGTATATGGGTCTCCGCCCAAACAATGGGAGCTGTTGTCCCAAAGGCGAGAAGGCAGGCCTGCATATTAAGCCCAGAGAAACGCATTGTGTTTATTTTGTATACATTTTGGCGAAAGATAACCATTATCACTTCGCCTCTTCCTCTCTGGCCTAGCTAGGGTTCCTCCAGGTCTGTGGATGGCTGCCATCTTAGTAAAAATTGTATGGTCTGTGCATGAGTGTGAGAGCATGTGTGTGTGTGTGTTTGTTTGTTGGTGTGGTGCATGGTTTATTTGTGTGAATGTATGACTGTGTATTTGTGTGTTTATGTTGGTAGTACAAAATCCTTTAGGCTTTTAGGATTAGAGGAGGTTGTCAGGTTATCAAATTGGTGCAAAGAAAACCAAGCCCAAAGCGAGGAATAAGGATACAGACAGAAAGGTGAATGAGAGATGGATGAAGGAGAATGATGGATAAGGGCTGTGCATAAAATGAGGAATGGCGATAAGGAATTGAGAGATATAGAGAGAGATAGGAATATAGAAAACATGTTCACCAGCCATGTGTTTGGTAGCTCACTAGTGATAACACAACCCATCCCATGAAATATTCCTGGAACCAGTGGTGACCCGTCATTCACGGCAACCCCACCTGTTTTGAGCTCCACATTTTTGAGTGTTTTTTATTTTCTTTTGCCATTAATACGTGTCACATATCAGTTTGGAAACAATGTTTTAAAAAAATCAGCATTGAGTTTAGTAAAGCTGCACACAAACATGGTCTCTTTTTTACTTTCTTTCCAAAATGCAGATGTTCCAGTCTAGCTCAGTGCTTTCTGTGGGGGTGGGGCAGCCAGCAGAAAATACGGAGTGTAGGTGTTCTCTACTTGTGCCATGATTAGCTCAGTGTTCTGTCACTCGCGTGGACAGTACATCACCACCAAGTCTATGGATAGACCTCGAATATTCAAGCCCCTTGGGTGCTGCCATAGAGTTACATTAGAAGTGCCCATTCAAGAAGGCTCAAGGTCATTGGCCACAGATAAAATGAGGTCAAATCACATTATATCTACAGTAGCTTTGATTGGACTGAGCATGTCAATGTTATACTTTCAAAATAAGCTATGTTTTTTTAAGGCAGTAAATGAGGCTGAATAAACTGTTTCGCTGCCAGACAAGGATCCGCTGATAGCCAGGTGTAGCAGTGGTAAGATGTTGGGACTGCTGTTGGGACAGCTTTATGTAGGCCCTAACAGTTTGTGGGCACCATTTGTCACCGTTATAGTGCAATTAATGTATTGTTTAGTGTTGTGTTGTGTGGTGCTTTGCTGGCATGTATCCCACTTCTATTTGTTGTTTTTACCCCACAAAGATTTACATGCTAAAATCGCCACTGCGTGGAACATAGCTGGTAACCATGTAGGCAACATCTAACTTGAGGGAAATCAACACTTGTTGTTGTCTCCAGTCCCTTATCTTAGACTTTTTGATGCATCAATGAACAACACAATCTATTATTTAAACTCCAAACAGTGCATCACAGTACAGCATGTTACTAGTATATTATTTGAACCGCAGGGCAACTTTAGGTCTGGTGTTTAAGGACAAAGGGTATCCATTCTCTTTATTCTACACAAATGGCACTATACTGTGAGAATGCTGATATCATATCTTCCTGTTATAGCAGTGGTTCTTAACCTTGTTGGAGGTACTGAACCCCACCAGTTTCATATGCGCATTCACCGAACCCTTCTTAAATTGGAAAAATAAAATATGATTTTTTCAAATTCAAAACATAGGTATATATTTGACTGGTGCACAAAATGAACCGTGCATCAACATCACTGTGTTCAAAGAACAAAATCATCAAAACATGATTTTCACACAAAAACAAAAACATAATAATGAATATTTACTGCAAATCAGTGTGACTTCTGCTGTTTCCTTTCAGAAGCCAGTTCAGAAATGCGCGGCTTCACCTTGGCAAGTGCCACTCTCATGTCATTTTCGCAACAAAGTCTGTTCCTTTTCTTCGTTTTTATGTCCAGCATCCTCGAAAAGGATTGCTCGCAAAGATATGTTGTAACAAACAGTATGAAAATCTCCAAAGCTTTCTTAGCAATAACAGGGTACGTTACCATTTGTTGACACCAAAACATTGAAAGCGTTGTTGTTCTGAAGAGTTGCTGTTGAACCTGGCTCTGCTGAATTTCAATGATTTCATCGAGGTATTCATCATTGACATCTGTTGTCTCAACACTAAACGTGAACGGCTGTCTCACCCATGCTGGATATGACTCTCGTAGGGAAGTATCCGTCGAGAGACGTTGTTGCCAACGCATGCCCGTGCAGAATACAATGCGTAACAATGATGTGTGGTGCATCGGATTTCACTAGAGCACCAAAACCAGACTTTCTTCCCAGCATGACTGGAGCTCCGTCCGAACAAACTGCAGAAACCATATCCCACGAAAGATTGTTGTCTTTGAAGAAGTCATCCACAAGTTTCTTCACATCGGCTGCCTTAGTTGTTGTTGTAATAAAATAAAATAAAATACAAAATAAAAATAATAAAAAATATTCCTTTATCACGTCGCTTAGATTGGAAACGTCTGTGGTCTCGTCGAGTTGAAGGCTGAATTTTGCCGGGCTTGAAATCAGATCTGCAACTACTTGAGCCAAGATGTCTTTGCTAATGTCCTCTATTCTGTCGCTGATGGTGTCATTTGAAAGAGGAATTTGTTATAACTTAAGTTCAGCCTCTTTTCCCAGCATGATATTTGCCATCTTCAACACAGCTGGTTTTATGAGTGTTTCACCAATGGTGTGTGGTTTGCCCTGCTTTGCGATCAGGTAAGCAACTTCGTACGATGCTGTGAGGATCGGTTTGTTGATGGGTACAAAGCCGAGAACAGGCAGAGTAGCCTTTTCATCGAATCTGTCTCTCTTCACCTTGAATTCAGCGAGCGTTGTGTTCTTGTATTTTCCATCTCCATGCAGCTTAAGGAAGTGTTCTCTTAGTTTTGCTGGTGCTAGACTAGAATTGCTCAACTTGGCATTGCAAATCATGCAGTTAGGACGCTGACTCCCATCACGTTCCGTTATACATGTGAATCCATATTGTACATATTCGCCCGACCACTTTCTTTTTTTACTCGACATAGTAAGTATGAAGGGATTAAAATAAAGAAAGAAATCACAAGACGTACCATCACGACAGTCACAAGTCGACTACTGAGCGCACCAAATTCCCTGCAGCACAGATAGGCCAAGCGATGTAGCGTGATCACCTGCAGCCAATGATGGCCAAGAAGGGCGTGTCATCACGAATCATTTGAGTCGGATGTGTGTCTTGACCTCCGCCGAACCCCTGAGACTGACTCACCGAACCCCTGGGGTTCGATTGAACCCAGGTTAAGAACCACTGTGTTATAGTAATAGAGAGATGATTATAGAGGGAACAAGTCATGATGAAGAGAGATCACATTCCAAAATCAAAACAACCTCACAAACCACAAACATTTCATTTTCAGAAGAAAATGTAATATGTTCAGAACTTTAATATTTTTAAGATGTAGTATAGGCTACTTGTCACGCCCTGACCATAGAGAGCCTTTTATTCTCTATGTTGGTTTGGTCGGGGTGTGACTAGGGTGGGTAGTCTAGTTTTTATTTTCATTGTCTCTGATTTGGGATCATATTTAGGCAGCCCTTTCCCACCTGTTGTTTGTGGGATCTTGATTTTGTATTGTTGCTTTTTTAGCCCTACAAAGCTGTACGTTTGTTACGATTACTTGTTTTGTGCCGGTTATCATAAATAAAAATGATTAACCTACCCCACGCTGCATCTTGGTCCGACCATCCTTCCAACAACGGTCGTTACACTACTGCAGTTTTATGGACCAAGTAATGTTTAATCAAACTCAACAATAATGAATCATGAAAACCCTGTGTAATTACAGAAATCAAATTAATGAATTACACCTTACTGACTTACAAAAAAACAAATCAATCACACACACATGCACGTGTTACTAGTTCTGTCATTGTTGAAATACGGAAGTTTGGCGTGTCCTTGACTGGTTTTGGCCCATGCAACAGTAGAGGACAAAGCCTTGATGTTTGGGCGAGTGTTGTTTGAGGACAGGTGATCAGAGAGACTGACAGATGGATGGATGCAGCGGCAGGGCATTGCACCCCTGTTCAGGTCCCGCTGGCTGTGTGGACACATGACACGCCTCAGCCATCTCATCCAATTCACTCCGATACAATTGGACAATTCCTCTTGATTCACAGCAGACGGACGTGGTGTTTTTGCCAAAGCGTTTACACGATTAACAGGTACAACGAACAGAAAAGGGAGCGTGTCTTTGCACATCAAAGATGCAACTCAGCATATCTTTCTGAGAGTATTCATCCTGCTAGTCTGTCAACTGCCAGCCTCCGGACTCTGACTGAAGCTTCACAGTGACTGAGCACCCTTTGAGTGCTGAATGACTTTGGGATGTATCCAGTGTTGGGGAGTAGTGTACTACATGTAGTTCAACTAGTAAGAAAGTGAACGTTATTTATAATAAGGGTTACATGGAGAAAATCGGACCTCTATGAAATGAAAACAGATGGCCCTCCCTTCAGTGAAGAATGTTTGACCTAAACCCTCCCTGAACGCTTGAAAAAAGAAGAATTGACCCTACCCTATACCCAAGATAATATCTAAAACAAAGTGGATAGCAGAGAACATGTTTGCCGTTTACTGTCACTTCTTTAACAGGCCAGAGCCTTAGATACAGTATGCAGTTTAATAAATTGTTCTTCCTCCTGTAAGTATTACATGGCAAAGCAGGAATGTTGATAGCACACACGGCTGTGGGCCAGTAGGTTATGGGTTCGCAGACCACCGTGGACAAGAGTAGGGGTGGAAAGATCTAATTTCTAGTAAAAGCATTGCATGAATCTATCCTCATATCTGGAGGTCTGATAAAAAATAGTATCTCATAATGATGTCATGCAATTCTACATCATTTGAAAAGCTGTCTGGGTTTCAACCATCTTCCTTTGTTGAGAAAGTGAATAGCTTAATCAATTGATATTGACAGAATTAGATTAATACCCAATCAAAGTCAGCCTCAATGTCAAAGAAATAAAACAATGATATCCCGATATGCATCGGAGTCACGTCTTTCCCGGGGATTTCTGCCTACAGCTTGTTTCTAGCATAAAGAATGGCGGACCAAAGCGCTGATCTTAAACTAACAAGTGGTAGGCCTGTGCTTTTTGCCATTTTCTTTAATAAAAAGTAGACATATGGCATACCCTCTCATAACCCTCTAATTTGAGTCTTGGTTTTAACTTAACAGCCCTTCACAGACAAATGTATGGATATACTGTAGCAGCAGTCTAGTTTCTTCTGTCAAACAGGTAGGCCTCCCTCTTGTTCATTAAATAGGAAGAAACAGGCTCCAACACAAAGCCCTCTTGTTGTTAGCAAAGTCTAATTAAAATGAAGATGGTTTAAATGAACTGTGCCAACTCAAATTTGCCTACTTTCAGCACAATTAACTTTCCATTTCTGATTGATTGTGCCGTGACTGCTGTATCAAGTTTCAGCACAACAATGTAAGTTACTCAAATCTGATTTATTGTGAGGTCAATAACCCTGATAAATATATCATGGGTAAGAAACATATTAATCAATTATAGTAGTAGCAAGTTGAACAGAACATAGGCTATAGTCTAGACTGTTATGGACTAGGCCTAATAAATAAACACATTATGTAGAATCCTTTGACTCTCCTCCTGAACTCCCACTGTAGCCCTAAACAGCACAGCCATTGGTTAGTCAGTACACTAAAATGTTTTTGATCAGCAAGAGTAGAGCAGGCCAGAGCTCAGGGTTGGAATATCCCTTGCCATGTGTAATGCAGCCTATTTACACCATCCCTGCAGCATCTTAGATTTCTAACTTTGCTCTGTGCTTCTCCGAGAATGCACTTCATAGCCTATAGGCTATGGATCATTTGATTGAGACCACACTAAATAGCCTATAGGCACACTTGATATAGCCCCAGCTGAGAATCAGAGATGAGGGGTGGTATCGGGCACACATCGATATATAGGCTAATAAGCAACTAATTATAAAACACTGAGAAATATTTAAATTGAATATTGACCCTCCCCTGGACTAGATGAAAAAAATACTAAACCCTCCCCTTGACTGACTTTGAGAAAGCATGACCCACCATTTGCCTCCAGGTAACCATTCTATACATTTCGATCTGTCCCTAACTACATTTTACGGTAGTATGGAGGTAGTTTTAACTACATTTTACAGTAGTTTGGAGGTAGTTTTAACTACACTGAAATTTTGGTAGTATTTTCAGTAGTTCATTACTTTCCTGCCATGTAGCGATGTAGCTAACTACTGGAACTACAGATGACTTTTTTTGTAAAAAGAAAAGAAAATACAGTGGGGCAAAAAAGTATTTAGTCAGCCACCAATTGTGCAAGTCCTCCCACTTAAAAAGATGAGAGAGGCCTGTAATTTTCATCAAAGGTACCCTTCAACTATGACAGACAAAATGAGAAAAAAAATCCAGAAAATCACATTGTAGGATTTTTAATGAATTTATTTTAAAATTATGGTGTAAAATAAGTATTTGGTCACCTACAAACAAGCAAGATCTCTGGCTCTCACAGACCTGTAACTTTTTTAAGATGCTCCTCTGTCCTCCACTCGTTACCTGTATTAATGGCACCTGTTTGAACTTGTTATCAGTATAAAAGACACCTGTCCAAAACCTCAAACAGTCACACTACAAACTCCACTATGGCCAAGACCAAAGAGCTGTCAAAGGACACCAGAAACAAAATTGTAGACCTGCACCAGGCTGGGAAGACTGAATCTGCAATAGGTAAGCAGCTTGGTTTGAATAAATCAATTGTGGGAGCAATTATTAGGAAATGGAAGACATACAAGACCACTGCTAATCTCCCTCGATCTGGGGCTCCACACAAGATCTCACCCCGTGGGGTCAAAATGATCACAAGAACGGTGAGCAAAAATCCCAGAACCACACGGGGGGGACCTAGTGAATGACCTGCAGAGAGCTGGGACCAAAGTAGCCAAGCCTACCATCAGTAACACACTACGCCGCCAGGGACTCAAATCCTGCAGTGCCAGACGTGTCCCCCTGCTTAAGCCAGTATATGTCCAGGCCCGTCTGAAGTTTGCTAGAGAGCATTTGGATGATCCAGAAGAAGATTGGGAGCCCCAGATCGAGGGAAATTATCAGTGGTCTTGTATGTCTTCCATTTCCTAATAATTGCTCCCACAGTTGATTTCTTCAAACCAAGCTGCTTACTTATTGCAGATTCAGTCTTCCCAGCCTGGTGCAGGTCTACAATGTTGTTTCTGGTGTCCTTTGACAGCTCTTTGGTCTTGGCCATAGTGGAGTTTGGAGTGTGACTGTTTGAGGTTGTGGACAGGTGTCTTTTATACTGATAACAAGTTCAAACAGGTGCCATTAATACAGGTAACGAGTGGAGGACAGAGGAGCCTCTTAAAGAAGAAGTTGCAGGTCTGTGAGAGCCAGAGATCTTGCTTGTGACCAAATACTTATTTTCCACCATAATTTGCAAATAAATTCATTAAAAATCCTACAATGTGATTTTCTGGATTTTTTAAAATCATTTTGTCTGTCATAGTTGAAGGGTACCTTTGATGAAAATTACAGGCCTCTCTCATCTTTTTAAGTGGGAGGACTTGCACGATTGGTGGCTGACTAAATACTTTTTTGCCCCACTGTATTTTCTTTTCTTTTTACAAAAAAAGTCATCTGTAGTTCCAGTAGTTAGCTACATCGCTACATGGCAGGAAAGTAATGAACTACTTTTTTTGCCCCACTGTATATTCCCCCTCAAGCCGATACCATGACAGCCCTCAAAGAACTTCACTGGACTTTAAGCAAACTGGAAACCACATATTCTGAGGCCGCATGTATTTTTTTCTGGGGATTTTAACAAAGCAAATTTGAGGAAAACGCTATCGAAGTTCTATCAACACATTGACTGTAGTACTCGCGCTGCTAAAACACTCGACCACTGCTACTCCAACTTCCGGGATGCCTACAAGGCCCTCCCCGCCCTCCCTTCGGCAAATCTGATAGATAGAAACTCAAACAGGAAGTATCCGTGCTAAGGACAATTCAACGCTGGTCTGACCAGCGGGTAGCCTCCGAGAATAACATTGACGAATACGCTGTTACGGTGACAGAGTTTATCTGGAAGTGTATAGGAGATGTTGTGAAAACCTGTTTTTGCATCATCATTATGGGCTATTGTGTGTAGATTGATGAGGATAAAAAAAATAAGGCTGTAACAAAATTTGTAAAAAGTCAAGGTGTCTGAATACTTCCCGAAAACAAAAGTATGTGGACACCACTTAAAATTAGTGGATTCGGCTTTTAGTGGATTCGGCTATTTCAGCCACACCCTTTGCTGACAGGTAAATAAAACCGAGCACACAGCCATGCAATCTCCGTAGACAAACTTTGGCAGTAGAATTGCCTTACTGAAGAGCTTAGTGACTTTCAATGTGGCACCGTCATAGGATGCCACCTTTCCAACAAGTCAGTTCATCAAATTTCTGCCCTGCTAGAGCTGCCCTGGTCGGTTGAATGTGCTGTTATTGTGTTGTCCTTCGTTGCAACTGTCACTACCGAGTTCCAAACTGCCCCTGGAAGCAACATCAGCACAATAACTATTCCATTTTTTGCTTCATAATGGGTTTCCATGGGCAAGCAGCCACACACAAGCCTAAGATCACCATGCGCAATGCCAAGTGTCGGCTGGAGTGGTGTATCGCCATCGGACTCTGGAGCAGAGGACACGCATTCTCTGGTGATGAATCACGTTTCAGCATCTGGCAGTCTGATGGACGTATCTGGGTTTGGCGGATGCCAGGAGAACGCTACCTGCCCAAATGCATAGCGCCAACTTTAAAGTTAGGTGGAGGAGGTGTAATGGTCTGGGGCTGTTTTTCAAGGTTCGGTCTAAGCCCCTTAGTTCCAGTGAAATCTTAACGCTACAGCATACATTCTAGACGATTCTGTGCTTCGAAATTTGTGGCAACAGTTTGGGGAAGGCCCTGTCATGTTTCAGCATGACCCCTGTGCACAAAGAGAGGTCCATACAGACATGGTTTGTAGAGATCAGTGTGAAAGAACTTGACTGTCCTGCACAGAGCACTGACCTCAGTCCCCTCGAACACCTTTGGGATGAATTGGAACGGCGACTGCGAGCCATGCCTAATCGCCCAACATCAGTGCCTGACCTCACTAATGCTCTTGCGACTGAATGGAAGCAAGTTTTTATTTTTATTTGATTTATTTCACCTTTATTTAACCAGGTATTGGCATGCTACCAGCAGCATACCACCCTGCATACCACTGATGGCTTGCTTCTGAAGCTAAGCAGGGTTGGTCCTGGTCAGTCCCTGGATGGGAGACCAGATGCTGCTGGAAGTGGTGTTGGATGGCCAGTAGGAGGCACTCTTTCCCCAATCACTGCCCCATGGCAGTGATTGGGGACACTGCCCTGTCTTTCGGATGGGATGTTAAAACAGGTGTCCTGACTCTCTGAGGTCATTCAAGATCCCATGGCACTTATTGTTAGAGTAGGGGTGTTAACCCCGGTGTCCTGGCTAAAATCACAATCTGGCCCTCAAACCATTGTGGTCACCTAATAATCCCCAGTTTACAATTGGCTCATTCATTCCCCTGTAACTATTCCCCAGGTTGTTGCTGTAAATGAGAATGTATTCTCAGTCAACTTAGCTGGTAAAATAACAGATAAAAAATAAAGGTAGGCTAGTTGACAACAAGTTCTCATTTACAACTGTGGCCCGACCAAGGCAAAGCAATGCAACACAGAGTTACACATGGAATAGACAAACATACAGTCAATAATACAATGGAAAAAGTCTATATACAGTGTGTGCGGATAAGGGAGGTAAGGCAATAAATAGACCATAGTGGTGAAATAATTACAATATAGCAATTAAACACTGGAGTGATAGATGTGCAGAAGATGAATGTGCAAGTAGAGATACTGGGGTGCAAAGGAGCAAAATAAATAACAGTATGGGGATGAGGTAGTTTGATGGGCTGTTTACAGATGGGCTATGTACAGGTGTAGTGAACTGTGAGCTGCTCTGACAGCTGGTGCTTAAAGTTAGTGAGGGAGAGATGAGTCTCTAGCTTCAGTGATTTTTGCAGTTTGTTCCAGTCATTGGCAGCAGAGAACTGGAAGGAAAGGCGGCAAAAGGAGGTGTTGGCTTTGAGGGTGACCAGTGAAATATACCTGCTAGAGCGCGTGCTACGGGTGGGTGCTGCTATGGTGACCAGTGAGCTGAGATGGCGACAAATATGAAGTGAGGGCCAGCCAACGAGAGCATACAGGTCGCTGTGGTGGGTAGTATATGGGGCTTTGGTGACAAAACGGATGCTACTGTGATAGACTGCATCCAATTTGCTGAGTAGAGTGTTGGAGGCTATTTTGTAAATGACATCATCGAAGTCAAGGATCGTTAGGATAGTCAGTTTTACGAGGGTATGTTTGGCAGCATGAGTGAAGGATGCTTTGTTGCGAAATAGGAAGCTGATTCTAGATTTAATTTTGGATTGGAGATGCTTAATGTCAGTCTGGAAGGAGAGTTTACAGTCTAACCAGACATCTAGGTATTTCTAATTGTCCACATATTCTAAGTCAGAACCGTCCAGAGTAGTGATGCTGGATGGGCGGGCAGGTGCAGGCAGCGATTGGTTGAAGAGCATGCATTTAATTTTACTTGCATTTAAGTGCAGTTGGAGGCCACGGAAGGAGAGTTCTATGGCATTAAAGCTCATCTAGAGGTTAGTTAACACAGTGTCCAAAAAAGGGCCAGATGTATACAGAATGGTGTCGTCTGCGTTGGGGTGGATCAGAGATTCACCAGCAGCAAGTGCGACATCATTGATGTATACAGAGAAGAGAGTCGGCCCGAGGATTGATTCCTGTGTCACCCCCATAGAGACTGCCAGAGGTCTGGACAACAGGCCCTCCGATTTGACACACTGAACTCTATCTGAGAAGTAGTTGGTGAATCAGGCGAGGCAATCATTTGAGAAACCAAGGCTGTTGAGTCTGCCGATAAGAATGTGGTGATTGACAGAGTCGAAAGTCTTGGCCAGGTCAATGAATACAGCTGCACAGTATTGTCTCTTGTCGATGGCGGTTATGATATCGTTTAGGACCTTGAGCGTGGCTGAGGTGCACCCATGACCAACTCGGAAACCAGATTGCATAGTGTAGAAGGTACGGTGGGATTCGAAATGGTCGGTGATCTGTTAGTTAACTACCCTACCTTAGAAAGGCAGGGTAGGATAGATGTAGGTCTGTAGAGGTTTGGGTCTAGAGTGTCTCCCCCTTTGAAGAGGGGGATGACCATGGCAGCTTTCCAATCTTTGGGGATCTCAGATGATATGAAAGAGAGGTTGAACAGGCTAGTAATAGGGGTTGCAACAATTTTGGAAAGAGGGTCCAGATTGTCTCGCCAGGCTGCTTTGTAGAGGTCCAGATTTTGCAGCTCTTTCAGAACATCAGCTATCTGGATTTGGATGAAGGAGAAATGGGGAAGGTTTGGGCAAGTTGCTGTGGGGGATGCAGGGCTGTTGACCGGGGTAGGGATAGCCAGATGGAAAGCATGACCAGCTGTAGAGAAATGCTTATTGAAATTCTCAATTATCGTGGATTTATCAGTGGTGACAGTGTTTCCTTGCCTCAGTGGAGTGGGCAGCTGGGAGGAGGTGCAGTGGGCAGTAGGCCATTGCATGAGTGTGTGTAAGGTTGTATGACTGTGTTTGCAGGCATGTATTATATTCCCCTGGTGTTATTCATGTTGACACTAGGGAGTGTGTTTAGGAGCCTAGCTGTAGTGGGGGTCCCCGGCAATCTCACAAAATCAATTCCCATTTATATATCTCCCTGTATATCTGTAGAGGGGAGAGTAAGCCAGTCACTATGAGGCCCTGTGGAAATCTCGCTTCGGCAAACAGAGGAGGATAAGTGGCCTGAAAACTACCAACACCATCAATACTAAATACATGACCACCCACATATGGTGACTCATATAGTCTGAGGCTTCTTTGATCCGATGGATCTAGTTCTAGTGATTTGTTCTTGTGTTTTCATATGTTACGTAATGGCAGATACTGTGATAGATATTCATGTTTTGAGCCAAGTCAGCCTACATGTATACGGCAACACAGCAATACGATATCATAGCTATTGTGTTTTTAAGTTCTTTAAATCCTCTGACTTTGTGGTGCGTTTGCTTAAACAATAGCTGTTTTTCAGTTTAAGAGTAAACAAATCAGCCTTAGGAAGATGATTTCCAGGAACCAGTGCAGTTGTTGTTATAGGGCTTACACTGGCTTGGCTGGTGTAATTGGATAGCCAGAGAGAAGATGGTGCTCAACTTTGTAATTACGGAAAAACAAGCCAAAGTTTTTTAATTGGGGAGAAAATAAGAGGAGAAAACCTGATGAGAGAAGTAGGTGTCTGAAATCATTATTTCAGAGAGAGGCTGACGAGGCTTAGAGACAGGGAGGCTGTGCAGACTGAGAGTAAATTAACACAGGAAGCATTACAGATGTCTCTGACCTTCTGCATACTTTGTGTTAGCTTTTTAATGTATTGTGTAATTGATGTGGATATAGATATGTAGAGTTCATGATTGTTTATTGATGTGTTCATACAGGGATCAACTGAAAAAGAGACTGTGGTCTCAGCATGACTCCCTGGCTTAATAAAGGTGAAATAAAAAAAAGACTACTCTGCATACTGTGTCTCCTTCCTCATCAGATGGAATAAAGACTACTCTGCATACTGTGTCTCCTTCCTCATCAGATGGAATAAAGACTACTCTGCATACTGTGTCTCCTTCCTCATCAGATGGAATAAAGACTACTCTGCATACTGTGTCTCCTTCCTCATCAGATGGAATAAAGACTACTCTGCATACTGTGTCTCCTTCCTCATCAGATGGAATAAAGACTACTCTGCAAACTGTGTCTCCTTCCTCATCAGATGGAATAAAGACTACTCTGCATACTGTGTCTCCTTCCTCATCAGATGGAATAAAGACTACTCTGCATACTGTGTCTCCTTCCTCATCAGATGGAATAAAGACTACATGGTTTAAAAACATCCTCTGACAGACTGCCCATCTGGAGGAGAGAGGAAAGCATCCCATCCCCTCTCCTTCTCCCCTCCCCTCTCCTCTCCTCCCATCCCCTCTCCTTCTCCCCTCCCCTCTCCTCTCCTTCCATCCCCTCTCCTACTCCTTCTCCTATCCTCCCATCCCCTCTCCTTCTCCCCTCCCCTCTCCTCTCCTCCCACCCCCTCTCCTTCTCCTCTCCTCCCATCCCCTCTCCTTCTCCTCTCCTCTCTCCTCTCCTCCCAACCCCTCTCCTTCTCCTCTCCTCCCACCCCCTCTCCTTCTCCTCTCCTCCCATCCCCTCTCCTTCTCCTCTCTCCTCTCCTCCCACCCCCTCTCCTTCTCCTCTCCTCCCATCCCCTCTACTTCTCCTCTCTCCTCCCAACCCCTCTCCTTTTGCTCTCTCTTCTCCTCTTATCTGCTTTCCTCTCTCCTCTAGAAGAGGATGAGGGGTGGAGGGATGGGAGGAGAGGAGAGGAGAAGAGATGGGATGGGGAAGAGGAGAGAGGAGAAGGAGGGGTTGGAAGGGGGGAAGAGAGGAGAAGGAGAGGGGATGGGAGGAGAGGAGAGGAGAGGAGCGAATGAGATGGGTTGGAGGAGAGGAGAGAGGAGGAGAGGAGAGAAGGGATGGGAGGAGAGGAGAGGAGAGGAGAGGAGAGGAGAGAAGGGATGGGAGGAGAGGAGAGGTCAAGGAGAGGGGATGGGAAGAGAGAAGAGAAGGCGAGAGGATGTGAGGAGAGGAGAGGGGATGAGAGGAGAGGAGAGGAGAGAAGGGATGGGAGGAGAAGGGAAATAGAAGAGAAGGAGAGGGGATGGGATGAGAGGAGAGGAGAGAAGGGATGGGAGGAGAGGTCAAGGAGAGGGGATGGGAAGAGAGAAGAGAATGAGAGGGGATGTGAGGAGAGGAGAAGGAGAGGGGATGGGAGGAGAGGAGAGAAGAGGAGGGGATGGGAGGAGAAGGGAAATATAAGAAAATGAGAGGGGGTGGGATGAGAGGAGAGGATAGAGCAGAAGGAGAGGGGTTGGGAGGAGAGGAGAGGAGAGAAGAGGAGGAGAGGGGATGGGAGGAGAAGGGAAATAGAAGAGAAGGAGAGGGGATGGGATGAGAGGAGAGGAGAGGATAGAGCAGAAGGAGAGGGGTTGGAAGGAGAGGAGAGCGGAGAAGGAGAGGGGATGGGAGAAGAAGAGAGAGGAGAAGAGAAGGATAGAGGATGTGAGGAGAGGAGAGAGGAGAAGGAGAGCAGATGGGAGGATAGGAGAAGGAGAGGGGATGGGAGGAGAGGAGAGGGTCAGTGTAGCAGACTGAAATATGGTCAATACTTGTGACTCAGCCCACAGCCAATAGCAGCTGGCTAATGTTGATGTAATATGCAGACATCTCTGGAGAGGAACTGGTGAGTGGGTTTCTGGTGCTGAGGCAAACAGTTAAAAAAGCTTTTCGCTTTCATTTGGGCTTCGTATGAATTCATAAACTAATTTTGAAGTTTATATTCTAAATCCATATGAAACATATATTTTTTTTTTATGTGCCAAACTCCTCTCCCTTTTGTGTTTATATTATATAAAATAAATGGAGCTTAATCAGACGCCAGCCCACTTTAAGGATAATCTGAGTAAATATTACAAATGAAAGTCAACATCCTGAGGCAGTATGAACCTGCTCTCTTCAGAGACCCATCCCACTGAATCAATGAAGTGACATTGAACCAACGTGGAATAGAAGTTGAATTGACATCTGTGCCCAGTGGGATAGTATTACAGGACAAATCAAAATCAAATCAAATGATATTAGTCACATGTGCCGAATACAAAAGGTGTAGACCTTACAGTGAAATGCTTACTTACGAGCCCCTAACCAACAGTGCAGTTTCAAAAAATACGGATAAAAATAAGAGTTGAACAGTCTATGACTAGGGTGGCTGGAGTCTTTGACAATTTTTAGGGCCTTCTTCTGATACCGCCTGGTATAGATGTCCTGGATGGCAAGAAGCTTGGCCCCAGTCTGGGCCATTCGCACTACCCTCTGTAGTGCCTTGCTGTCGGAGGCCGAGCAGTTGCCATACCAGGCAGTGATGCTCTCGATGTTGCAGCTTTAGAACCTTTTGAGGAACTGAGGACCCATGCCAAATCTTTTTAGTCTCCTGGGGGGGAATAGGCTTTGTCGTGCCCTCTTCACGACTGTTTTGGTATGTTTGTTCCATGATAGTTTGTTGGTGATGTGGACACCAAGGAACTTGAAGCTCTCAACCTGCTCCACTACAGCCCCGTCGATGAGAATGAGGGTGTGCTCGGTCCTCCTTTTCCTGTAGTCCACAATCATCTCCTTAGTCTTGGTTATGTTGAGGGATAGGTTGTTATTCTGGCACCACCCGGTCAGGTCTCTGACCTCCTCCCTATAGGCTGTCTTGTCGTTGTCCGTGATCAGACATACCACTGTTGTGTCGTCTGCAAACTTAATGATGGTGTTGGAGTCGTGCCTAGCCATGCAGTTGTGGGTGAACAGGGAGTACAGGAGGGGACTGAGCACGCACCCCTGGGGGGCTCCAGTGTTGAGGATCAGCGTGGCAGATGTGTTGCTACCTACCCTCACCACCTGGGGGCAGCCTGTCAGAATGTCCAGGGTCCAGTTGCAGCAGAGGTGTTTAGTCCCAGGATCCTTAGCTTAGTGATGAGCTTTGAGGGTACTAGGGTGTTGAACGCTGAGCTGTAGTCAATGAATAGCATTCTCACATAGGTGTTCATTTTGTCCAGGTGGGAAAGGGCAGTGTGGAGTGCAATAGAGATTGCATAATCTGTAGATCTGTTTGGGCGGTATGCAAATTGGAGTGGGTCTAGGGTTTCTGGGATAATGGTGTTGATGTGAGCCATTACCAGCCTTTCAAAGCACTTCATGGCTACGGACATCAGTATTACGGGTCTGTAGTCATTTAGGCAGGTTACCTTAGTGTTCCTGGGCACAGGCACTATGGTGGTCTGCTTAAAACATGTTGGTATTTGCGCTCATCGCGCACCAGCGACTCCTGTGGCGGGCCGGGCGCAGTGTGCGCTAACCAAGGTTGCCAGGTGCACGGT
Organism: Oncorhynchus clarkii lewisi; assembly: GCF_045791955.1. NCBI lineage: Eukaryota > Metazoa > Chordata > Actinopteri > Salmoniformes > Salmonidae > Oncorhynchus > Oncorhynchus clarkii. The sequence continues at coordinate 27,864,644 of NC_092175.1, read as the reverse complement.
GTTTCCTCCGACACATTGGTGCGGCTGGCTTCCGGGTTGGATGCGCGCTGTGTTAAGAAGCAGTGCGGCTTGGTTGGTTTGTGTATCGGAGGACGCATGACTTTCAACCTTCGTCTCTCCCGAGCCCGTATGGGAGTTGTAGCAATGAGACAAAATAGTAGCTACTAAACAATTGGATACCATGAAATTGGTGAGAGAAAAAGAGGGGTAAAATAAAAATAAATAAATAAAAAAACATGTTGGTATTATAGATTCGGCAGGGAGAGGTTGAAAATGTCAATGAGGACACTTGCTAGTTGGTCAACGCATGCTCGCAGTACATGTCCTGGTAATCCGTCTGGCCCTGCGGCCTTGTGAATGTTGACCTGTCTAAAGGTCTTATTCGCATCGGCTGCGGAAAGCATGATCACACAGTCTTCCGGTACAGCTGGTGCTCTTATGCATTTTTCAGTGTTATTTGCCTCAAAGCGAGCATAGTAAGTAGTTTAGCTCGTCCGGTAGGTTCGTGTCACTGGGCAGCTCTCGGCTGTGCTTCCCTTTGTAGTCTGTAATGGTTTGCAGGCCCTGCCACATCTGACGAGCGTCAGAGCCAGTGTAGTATGACTCGATCTTAGTCCTGTATTGATGCTTTCCCTGTTTGATGGTTCGTCGGAGGGCATAGCAGGATTGCTTATAAGCTACCGGGTTAGAGTCCCGCTTCATGAAAGCGGCAGTTCTAGCCTTTAGCTCAGTGCGGATGCTGCCTGTAATCCATGGCTTCTGGTTGGGAATGTACTGTGGGGACGACGTCATCAATGCACTTATTGATGAAGCCAATGACAGATGTGGTGTACTCCTCAATGCCATTGGAGGAATCCCAGAACATATTCTAGTCTGTGCTAGCAAAACAGTCCTGTAGCTTAGCATCTGCTGCATCTGACCACTTTTTTATTGATGTAGTCACTGGTGCTTCCTGCTTTAATTTTCGCTTGTAAGCAGGAATCAGGAGGTTGGAATTATGGTCAGATTTGCCAAATGGAGGGTGAGGGAGAGCTTTGTATGCATCTCTGTGTGTGGAGTATAGGTGGTCCAGAGTTTTATTTACCTCTGGTTGCACATTTAACATGCTGATAAAAATTTGGTAAAACTGATTTAAGTTTCCCTGCATTAAAGTCCCCGGTTACTAGAAGCGCAGACTCTGGTTGAGCGTTTTCTTGTTTGCTTATGGCGGAGTACAGCTCATTCAATGCTATCTTACTGCCAGCGCCTGACTGTGGTGGTATGTAAACAGCTACAAATAATATAGATGAAAACTCTCTCGGGAGGTAGTGGGGTCTGAGAAACTCTACCTCAGGCGAGCAATAGCTTGAGACTTCCTTAGATATCGTGCACCAGCTGTTGTTTACAAAAATACATAGACCGCCATCCCTTGTCTTACCAGACACCACTGTTCTATCCTGCCAGTACATCGTATAACCAGCCAGCTGTATGTTGATATTGTCGTCGTTCAGCCACGACTCCATGAAGCACAAGATGTTACAGTTTTTAATGTCCCGTTGGTAGTTTAATCTTCCCAGTAACTCGTCCATTCTATTGTCCAAAGATTGCATTTTTGCTAGCAGAATTGAGGGAAGTGGGGGTTTATTCGGTACTCCGACTTCTCAGAAGGCAGCCCGCTCTCTGGGCTCTCTTTCTCCGCCTTCTCTTCACACAGATCACTGGGGTCAGGGCCTGTTCCCGAGGGAGCTGTATGTCCTTCGCCTCGGGCTCGTCAGAGTCGTGTAAGAAGAAAAAGGATTCTGCTAGTCCGTGGTGAGTAATCTCAGTCCTGATGTCTAGAAGTTATTTTTGGTCAAGAGACGGTAGCGGCAACATTATGTACAAAAATAGTAAAAATATAAGTTACAAACAACGCAGATAAACAAACAAAAAAACACAATCGGTTGGGGCACGTAAAACGTCTGCCTTCTGCTCTGGCGCCATCTTACTCGCAGTAGGTCATCACAGTTCTAATTATCTTTAAAGCGTTTCAAGGCTCTTACTGTAACCATGGCACTAGTGTTGTCCCTTGAAGTAGTAATCAGACACCAGTCTGAATTTCTGTCTATTGTATACCTGTTTCACCTTTCACAGCTGTGGCTTTTTCGCAGTGCAACCCTTCCCCAGGCTGAAGGGAACTTTCTTATGGCTCAGGAAATAAAACAAATGACATTGAAATCCTCTTGAGGACGACCATATTTCATAACAGAAGCCTTGATGCGGCACCCATCAGAGAGGTACAGTTCCTCATGTGGGATTTCATCAAAGCTGCTCCATCCTGTCGCAGAAACAGTCTGTGTTTATTGTTGAACGCATATCTAACTATTTTCATGAAGGCTCTTTGATGATTACTGTGACGATTGATGATCACTGTGACGATTGATGATCACTGTGACGATTGATGACCACTGTGGGGATTGATGACCACTGTGACGATTGATGATCACTGTGGGGATTGATGACCACTGTGACGATTGATGATCACTGTGGGGATTGATGATCACTGTGGGGATTGATGATCACTGTGGGGATTGATGATCACTGTGGGGATTGATGATCACTGTGACGATTGATGATCACTGTGGGGATTGATGATCACTGTGACGATTGATGATCACTGTGGGGATTGATGATCACTGTGACGATTGATGATCACTGTGACGATTGATGATCACTGTGGGGATTGATGATCACTGTGGGGATTGATGATCACTGTGGGGATTGATGATCACTGTGGGGATTGATGACCACTGTGGGGATTGATGATCACTGTGGGGATTGATGACCACTGTGGGGATTGATGATCACTGTGGGGATTGATGATCACTGTGGGGATTGATGACCACTGTGGGGATTGCTGACCACTGTGGGGATTGAGATTCAAGGTGCCTCTTTCTGCTTTCACACAACCCATCATATCACATTTAACAGTTGATAAATGTATAAATATGTGAACGAGACCCCTGTACAGGGCTCATACACTCTTAGAAAAAAGGGTTCCAAATGTGTTCTTTGGCTGTCCCCATAGGAGAACCCTTTTTTGTTCCAGGTAGAACTATTTTGGATTCCATTTAGAACCCTCTGTGGAAAGTGTTCTACATGGAACCCAAAAGGGTTTTACCTGTAATCAAAGGGGTTCTACCTGGAACCAAAAATGGTTCTTCAAAAGGTTCTCCTATGGGAACAGCCGAAGAACCCTTTCAGGTTCTAGATAGCACCTTTTTTTTCTAAGAGTGTAGGACTCCCTCATAGAAGACCAGGATACTCTCAGCAAGTATTACCCATCCTTATTTTTCATTTCAAAACACATTTTTCAAACAAGTCTGCTGAGATCGTTCATATTTCAAAGTCCTTTTTTCAAAAGCTTCAGTTGTGTTTCATCCCTGCAGCTCTTTCCTAAAGGCGGAGGAAAGATGGGCTGGTGAGGGGTAAGGAGGGGGAGCTGCTAGCCCCACAGCAGACACACACTGGGGCTGGGCCCCTATGGACCCCCGGGTGACCTGCATGCTCAAACACCTCCCTCTCCCAGCACGGGACCAGCCACAGCATCAGTTTCACTCGCTCATGTCCCATCTCCCAGTACTCAGTGGTGGTTTGGGGTTAGGATTCATCCCTAAATTTGTGTGATTTCACATGAGAGAGATTGTGTGTGTGCGTATGTGTGTGATAGAATGAGACTGTGTGTGTGTGTTGGTGTATTTCCAAAGCATCCGATGAAAAAGACTAAAACATTTTTAATAGAATATGTCATGTCTAGGGACAGCTCTTCTTTTTTCTCCAAAAGGCACAGTGACTGGCCTGTTTAAATTATTAATGTACACAAGGAAGAAATGTCAGTGGGAGAGACAGATACAAAGAGACCAGAGGAGGCTGGTAGGAGGAGCTACTGTGCATTCGGAAAGTATTCAGACCCCTTGACTTTTTACACATTTTGTTACGTTACAGCATTATTATAAAATGTATTAAATAGTATTTTCCCCCTCATCAATCTACACACAATGCCCCATAATTGCAAAGCAAAAACAGTTTTTTTTAGTCGGGACTTTGTTGAAACACCTTTGGCAGCGATTACAGCCTCTAGTCTTTGTGGGTGTGGCGCTACAAGCTTGGCACACCTGTATTTGGGGAGTTTCTCCCATTCTTCTCTGCAGATCCTCTCAAGATCTGTCAGGTTGGATGGGGAGCGTCACTGCACAGCTATTTACAGATCTCGCCATAGATGTTAGATTGGGTTCATGTCCAGGCTGTGGCTGGCCCACTCAAGGACATTCAGAGACTTGACCTGAAGCCACTCATGCGTTTTCTTGTCTGTGTGCATAGGGTCATTGTCCTGTTGGAAGGTGAACCTTCGCCCCAGTCTAAGGTCCTGAGCGGTCTGGAGCAGGTTTTCATCAAGGATCTCTCTGTACTTTGCTCCGTTCATCTTTCTCTCAACTCTGACTAGCCTCCCAGTCCCTGCCACTAAAAAACATCCCCACAGCATGATGCTGCCACCACCATGCTTCACCATAGTGATGGTGCCAGGTTTCCTCTAGACGTGACGCTTGGCATTCAGGCCAAAGAGTTCAATCTTGGTTTCATCAGAGCAGAGAATCTCCACAGAGGAGCTCTGGAGCTCTGTCAGAGTGACCATCGTTTTCTTTGTCCCTCCCTGACTAAGGCCCTTCTCCCCTGATTGCTCAGTTTGACCAGGTGGCCAGCTCTCGGAAGAGTCTTGGTGGTTCCAATCTTCTTCCATTTAAGAATGATTGAGGCCACTGTGCTCTTGGGGACCTTCAATGCTGCAGGATCTCTATGGACAATTCCTTCAACTTCATGCTTTGGTTTTTGCTCTGAAATGCACTGTCAACTGTGGGACGTGTGTGCATATCCAAATCATGTCCAATCAATTGAATTTACCACACGTGGACTCCAATAAAGTTGTAGAAATATCTCAAAGATGATCAATGGAAACAGGATGCAGTTCAATTTCTAGTCTCATAGCAAAGGGTCTGAATTTTTAATACATTTCCCCCCCAAATCTGTTTTTGCTATGTCATTATGGGGTATTGTGTGTAGATTGATGAGAAAATAAACGACTTAATCCATTTCAGAATAAGGTTGTAACGTAACAAAATGTGGAAAAAGTCAAGGGGTCCGAATGCACTGTGTTGGAGGATGGGCTCATTGTATTGGCTGGAATGGAATTAATGGAACCATTCCATATATTCCATTCCATCCATATGGTATGCAACCCCTCAGCAACACCTAAGTGAGGTCATATGGTATGCAACACTTCAGTGAGGTCATATGGTATGCAACACCTGTCAGGATTTGGCCAGGATTGTTCCGGTTTTGGCCACTAGATGCCCCCATTGTGCTTTTTTGACCCTTTTGTTTTCTCTTGTTTCCAGTTATTATTTGCACCTGTGCCTCATTTCCCTTGAATGTATTTAAACCCTTAGTTTTCCTCAGTTCTTTGCTCTGTGTTTAAATGTTAGCACCCAGCGATGCTGTGAACATTTGTTGCTCCAGTTGGACTCTCTTGTGGTACTCTGTTTTTGTTCTCGTTTATTTATTTTTGATTATCTTTTGAGGCTTTTTTCCTGCTGTACCTACCACCTTGTGGATTTACCTTTTCACTTGGAGGATTACTTTTGACGTTGTGGATTTATATTTTTGCATGAAGTACTTTCCTTTTTACTTTATTAAAACACCGTCTCAAGTACTGCTGTGTCTGCCTCATCTTCTGGGTTCTGCCGACTATTAGTGGCTCAGTTTGCTAAGTGACTGTTTCTCACACCGGAGACCCGAGTTCGTAACCGGGTCCTGACAACACCTCAGCGAGGTCATATGGTATGCAACACCTCAGTGAGGTCATATGGAGTGTTTGGATATTCAAATCCAACCTGGAAACATTTATTCTGTGTCTCTTGTGTTCTATTAATATACTTCTCCTAATCTATAATTCATACCCATGTGACACCTCAGAAATCACACATAAATGAATAATGCATAGCTGAATGGGGGGTTAAAGAGGAAAAAATCTGTCCTCATGTTATACATACCAATGTCAGATGAGGTACTCAGATGCCTGCTCACACACAGCATGCATACATACAGATATACACATACTCTCTTCCTGCGTCCTTTGAAACAAAACGCCCTGAAACAACACTAACATTCTCTCTGCAATCTCAACAATGTTTTCTTCTCATTCGAGTCACTCTGACCAAAATCCTCATGGACACATTTGACATCAGCATTCACAAAATGATGTTTGATTTAATAGGTCCGTAAAGCCAGACCAGATCTGTGTCTGCTGGGGATTGACTCAACCACCGTCCAAATCTGGATCTGCCGGCATCCACTTCAGCACATCCAGCACAAATCTGATATATTCTCAGCTGTCACTTCGCTTTAGCTAAAATGGAGCCTCGTGCATATTGTTGCCTTTTAATGTTGTTTCTCACATAGTCTTCCTCTGCAGTGCGTTTCATGATCATCACCGTTACCCTTTACAGGATTGTAGAGCAGAACCACTTCCCGACTGCTAGTTGCGTAATGATATTTAACAAGGCATGGCCTTTGGTGTTGTGCGAGGATGTCAAGCACTGACACTCTACATTTGACAAGTAACGTTGACCTTTCTGTAGGAGTCAGTAAATGGTGAAAAAAGCCCATGAGTCCTAACAGGCTGATTAGTAACCATAAACCAGGTGCTGGTTTAATTGGCCCCATTAGTACTGGGGACAGACCTCCAATTGGTCCGATTAATTCAGAGGCCAAATCTCTTCATGTTGCAGAGAAGTGTGTAATTGGTTGCAATGAGCCGGGGGCGGGCATTGTGATGCCTGGCTGGGTCTAGTGCAATCTTATTTTTTTTCTTCCTTCTCTGCCAGTATGGTCGTCAGACCCCATCATACTTTTGGACTCCTTAGGGGCCACACTCATTGTACTCATCACCCTACGAATCAGTTATGTCATAACACACATCAAATCAAATCAAATTTTATTTGTCACATACACATGGTTAGCAGATGTTAATGCGAGTGTAGCGAAATGCTTGTGCTTCTAGTTCCGACAATGCAGTAATAACAAGTAATCTAACTAACAATTCCAAAACTACTGTCTTGTACACAGTGTAAGGGGATAAAGAATATGTACATAAGGATATATGAATGAGTGATGGTACAGAGCAGCATAGGCAAGATACAGTAGATGGTATTGAGTACAGTATGTACAAATGAGATGAGTATGTAAACAAAGTGGCATAGTTTAAAGTGGCTAGTGATACATGTATTACATAAGGATACAGTCGATGATATAGAGTACAGTATATACGTATGCATATGAGATGAATAATGTAGGGTAAGTAACATTATATAAGGTAGCATTGTTTAAAGTGGCTAGTGATATATTTACATCATTTCCCATCAATTCCCATTATTAAAGTGGCTGGAGTTGAGTCAGTGTCAGTGTGTTGGCAGCAGCCACTCAGTGTTAGTGGTGGCTGTTTAACAGTCTGATGGCCTTGAGATAGAAGCTGTTTTTCAGTCTCTCGGTCCCAGCTTTGATGCACCTGTACTGACCTCGCCTTCTGGATGATAGCGGGGTGAACAGGCAGTGGCTCAGGTGGTTGATGTCCTTGATGATCTTTATGGCCTTCCTGTGACATCGGGTGGTGTAGGTGTCCTGGAGGGCAGGTAGTTTGCCCCCGGTGATGCGTTGTGCAGACCTCACTACCCTCTGGAGAGCCTTACGGTTGAGGGCGGTGCAGTTGCCATACCAGGCGGTGATACAGCCCGCCAGGATGCTCTCGATTGTGCATCTGTAGAAGTTTGTGAGTGCTTTTGGTGACAAGCCAAATTTCTTCAGCCTCCTGAGGTTGAAGAGGCGCTGCTGCACCTTCTTCACGATGCTGTCTGTGTGAGTGGACCAATTCAGTTTGTCTGTGATGTGTATGCCGAGGAACTTAAAACTTGCTACCCTCTCCACTACTGTTCCATCGATGTGGATAGGGGGGTGTTCCCTCTGCTGTTTCCTGAAGTCCACAATCATCTCCTTAGTTTTGTTGACTTTGAGTGTGAGGTTATTTTCCTGACACCACACTCCGAGGGCCCTCACCTCCTCCCTGTAGGCCGTCTCGTCGTTGTTGGTAATCAAGCCTACCACTGTTGTGTCGTCCGCAAACTTGATGATTGAGTTGGAGGCGTGCGTGGCCACGCAGTCGTGGGTGAACAGGGAGTACAGGAGAGGGCTCAGAGCGCACCCTTGTGGGGCCCCAGTGTTGAGGATCAGCGGGGAGGAGATGTTGTTGCCTACCCTCACCACCTGGGGGCGGCCCGTCAGGAAGTCCAGTACCCAGTTGCACAGGGCGGGGTCGAGACCCAGGGTCTCGAGCTTGATGACGAGCTTGGAGGGTACTATGGTGTTGAATGCCGAGCTGTAGTCGATGAACAGCATTCTCACATAGGTATTCCTCTTGTCCAGATGGGTTAGGGCAGTGTGCAGTGTGGTTGAGATTGCATCGTCTGTGGACCTATTTGGGCGGTAAGCAAATTGGAGTGGGTCTAGGGTGTCAGGTAGGGTGGAGGTGATATGGTCCTTGACTAGTCTCTCAAAGCACTTCATGATGACGGATGTGAGTGCTACGGGGCGGTAGTCGTTTAGCTCAGTTACCTTAGCTTTCTTGGGAACAGGAACAATGGTGGCCCTCTTGAAGCATGTGGGAACAGCAGACTGGTATAGGGATTGATTGAATATGTCCGTAAACACACCGGCCAGCTGGTCTGCGCATGCTCTGAGGGCGCGGCTGGGGATGCCGTCTGGGCCTGCAGCCTTGCGAGGGTTAACACGTTTAAATGTCTTACTCACCTCGGCTGCAGTGAAGGAGAGACCGCATGTTTTCCATTGCAGGCCGTGTCAGTGGCACTGTATTGTCCTCAAAGCGGGCAAAAAAGTTATTTAGTCTGCCTGGGAGCAAGACATCCTGGTCCGTGACTGGGCTGGATTTCTTCCTGTAGTCCGTGATTGACTGTAGACCCTGCCACATGCCTCTTGTGTCTGAGCCGTTGAATTGAGATTCTACTTTGTCTCTGTACTGGCGCTTAGCTTGTTTGATAGCCTTGCGGAGGGAATAGCTGCACTGTTTGTATTCGGTCATGTTACCAGACACCTTGCCCTGATTAAAAGCAGTGGTTCGCGCTTTCAGTTTCACACGAATGCTGCCATCAATCCACGGTTTCTGGTTAGGGAATGTTTTAATCGTTGCTATGGGAACGACATCTTCAACGCACGTTCTAATGAACTTGCGCACCGAATCAGCGTATTCGTCAATGTTGTTATCTGACGCAATACGAAACATCTCCCAGTCCACGTGATGGAAGCAGTCTTGGAGTGTGGAGTCAGCTTGGTCGGACCAGCGTTGGACAGACCTCAGCGTGGGAGCCTCTTGTTTTAGATTCTGTCTGTAGGCAGGGATCAACAAAATGGAGTCGTGGTCAGCTTTTCCGAAAGGGGGGCGGGGCAGGGCCTTATATGCGTCGCGGAAGTTAGAGTAACAATGATCCAAGGTCTTTCCACCCCTGGTTGCGCAATCGATATGCTGATAAAATTTGGGGAGTCTTGTTTTCAGATTAGCCTTGTTAAAATCCCCAGCTACAATGAATGCAGCCTCCGGATAAATTGTTTCCAGTTTGCAGAGAGTTAAATAAAGTTCGTTCAGAGCCATCGATGTGTCTGCTTGGGGGGGGATATATACGGCTGTGATTATAATCGAAGAGAATTCTCTTGGTATATAATGCGGTCTACATTTGATTGTGAGGAATTCTAAATCAGGTGAACAGAAGGATTTGAGTTCCTGTATGTTTCTTTCATGCACACACACACACGCGCATGGACACACATACATACACACACACAGTTTTTCACTTCTATCATTGTGGGGACCTAAAATTGATTTTCCCTAACCCCTAACCATAACCCTAAACCTAACCACTAACCCCTTGCCATTACCCTAATTCTAACCCTAACCCCTAAGCCTAAAATAGTCTTGTCCTCCTGGGGACACAGACATACACACACACAGTTTTCATGTACATGCTGCTTCTACTAATTGGCTTCATAGCAGTGTAATTCCATTAACACAAGTACTGTACTATATGGAGGAGCACTCTAATGTCTCTACAAATGTGCCCTCAGTGAAGCGAGATGCCAGAGGAGATGCTAATAATCATTGACTGGCTGAAAGCTCTAGTCTTTCCCCATGCCCCTTTTCCTCTCTCTTTTAACCCCAAGATAAAACAGCCTACTGCTGCTCACCCTCAGCCACACACGCCCTCTAAACACAAACAGATCCTTTGAAATACATCAGACAGCCGACTCTTCCCCCAGAACAATATGGCCGCAGGGCCTCCATAATGATGCTAAATGAACTGTGGGCATGGTTGTAAGATGTGCACTCCGATTTGCACGTGGATCTCCCCCTGTCTGTGTTAATTGTTCAAGAGACTCTAATTGCTGAACCTATATCAATTATAGAGAACTGAACAGGTGGACGCTGCTTTGTTGATGGTAAGAAATTAGTTTATACTGAATTGACAGTGTGTGACAGAGCAAGAAAGAGAGGGAGAAAAGAGAGGAGAGAAAGATGATTACACAGTATGAGTGAGAGTGTGTTTGAGTTCTATTTTTACAGGGACAGTGCACATTAATCAACGTTTCAGTAAAAGTGCCGGTTTTAACCTGCAGTCCCTGGGCAGGTTATTAAAAACAATTACAATATAGACAATAGCAACATAGGACAAGCAAGACATAGCATACAGACAGAACAACATAGAACAAAAAGCAGCAAGACAAAATTCATAAAAGCAACAAAGTGTTTCCACACCTCACAAGCTACAGACAACAGACATGGAAAGCGGCAACACACAGCTAGGGACCATGTTCACAAATCTGATTGACCTTTAGCCGTGTCTTCAAGCATTTTATGAAAGTGTGATATGTGGTGCAGTTATGTGTGTCTGATGGCAGTGTATTCCAGACATGGGAAGCTCTCACAGAGAAAACGGATTTACTAAAGGTGCTTTCCCTTAAGGGAACTATACAGTCACCTCTCATGGCAGACCTTGTGGATCTGCTGCCATATGTTTGGGTTTTCTGTTTAACAAAAATACTGAGAGGAGGGTGAGCCAGGCCATTTAGGATCTTGAATACAAGACATGCGTCGGTGTATTGCACAAGATTTTCCCAACTCAGGAGCTCATGCTTTCTGAGGATGTAACAGTGATGATGGCTATTGGGCTTCCTATCAAGCACTTTGAGAGCCTGTTTGTAGACAGACTGAATAGGTCTTAATGTTGTACAGCAAGCTTGGGCCCAACTAGTCAAGCAGTATGTTAAGTGGGGGAGTATCATAGATTTTGAAGTACAGATTTGAAGTGTGTTTACATACTGTACATGTATGTGTGTTCAGTAAGTCTCTGTTTTCAATCTGACATGTGTAGTGGTTGTGGAAAGAAATACAATAGGTTTTATACGTTGTCACTTTCTTCTAAGAGATGGTTCAATGCTTTTAAAATTGTATTTTAATTTTAGCAGGATGCCTCTTTCCTCCTCCACAGGTATTGTTTGGTGGAGGTCATCCTCAAAGAATCTCTTTCACAGACTGTACAGGCAGGCGGGGGCATGGCAACGGTGTGTCTGTGTGTCTGTGTGTATGTGTGTGTGTGTGTGTGTGTGGGCATGTGTGACAGCGAGCGAGTGTGCATACATGGCTGTGTGTATTTATGTGTGTGGGTGTTACTGGGTTATTGAGTTGGCTTCAGACACTGTGTAATGTGTCTGTCACCACCAGTAGAACTAGAGGACAAATATTGACATCCACCTCCCCCGCTTCCCCCCTCTTTCTCTCGCCTGTCTGCTACTTGTATTGTTGTGTGGAGAAGCACTGTAAAGAAATGAACACTTTCCCTCCATGCAATGTATTCTCTCTCTTTTATTCCTCTCTGCTTTGTTAAGTTCTCTCTCTCTCTCTCTCTCTCTCTCTCTCTCTCTCTCTCTCTCTCTCTCTCTCTCTCAGCCCTGTGAGAAATGCAGTCTTTTTTCTGCCCAACAGTAAATAATCACTCTGGAGTGTGAGATAAGGAGAGCAAAGAAGTGAAGCAGAGAGAAAATGTCATTTCTTTCTTTTCCAATATTGTCTCTCTCTTTCTTTTCTCTCTTTCAGGACTTGTTTAACTATCTGTGTGAGACATCTCCAGTCTCTGAGTGTAATATAAACTTTAGTGAAGTGCTTTAGGTCACAGTTTTCTCACTGCATCTCCTGCCACTGTACTAAATCCTGCCACTGTACTAAATCCTGCCACTGTACTAAATCCTCTGGAGGTGTTGTACGTTTTAAGGCCAAAGCACCACCATTACTTGAAGATAGGTACAATGATTTAGAGACCACGAATTAGCAATATATACAGGAAATGACTGTGGGGTTGAAGCAAAGTGCAGAGCAGTGGGAATACAGTTGTTCTAAGGGGCTGAGAGAGACTGACAGAGAAAGAGATATAGACAGACAGACACAAGAACAGACAGATCTATCTAGACAGGCCCATCCGGCAAATAGACAGACTCATCTACTATAGACAAAGACAGATTCAAACACAGGGCAGAAATAAACCTGTGTGTCTGTTCCCGTCTCTGCCTTGGGCTGCTTGTTCAACGGATTCCATGCCTATCATCCCCACAAGGATGATTTGTCTCATCAAACATTAAAAATATTCACTCAGACCGGACATCTCCATCCTCCAGCAGTGTAACAAACACAGCTCCTTCAGTAATCGAAAAACAACCTATCAGAAAAATTGAGTGAGAGAGAGAGAGAGAGAGGCTGAAGAGGTGGACCTGAAGAGATGAAGAGATGGCTTTGTTTTGTTGTACATTTTTAACTGAAGTGTTTTCTAATTGTGAGTCCTGTCTCTCTCCCTCTCGACCCCTCTGTTTCACTCTCTTCATCACCCCCTACCAATTTTCCTCTCAGACTGATAGACAGACACATCTGGTTGCCAAGGTTACCAAGCTTTTGTCTATGCCATTGCCAGGTGACCGGCTGTCATAGAATCCGAACGACTGCCGGTTGAGCGGCTGATATAAATCTCTCAGTTTCTTTCTTGGCCTTTTCTGTCTCTTTTCTGTCTCTATCTCTGTCTGTCATTCACTCTTTATCTCCCTCACAGTGCCTGCCAATCTCTCTCTGTTTTTGTGACTTATGCCTGAAACCTATTTTGAAAGCTGTGGGTAAACTCGATGCTCTTACACACAATTGTGTATCAATGATTTAGTAGGGGAGTGGGGTAAGTTGAGCCATTGTTTTTACATTCAGCATCACCCTGTCAAGGGAAATTGAGTATTCTTTCCATAAAAAGATACCTACATACACTAAATTACCAAAAATATGTGGACACCTGCTCGTCGAACATCTCATTCCAAAATCATGGACATTAATATGGAGTTGGTCTCCCCCTTTGCTGCTATAACAGCCTCCACTCTTCTGGGAAGGCTTTCCGCTAGATGTTGGAACATTGCTGTGGGAACTTGCTACCATTCAGCCACAAGAACATTAGTGAGGTTGGGCACTGATGTTGGGTGATTAGGCCTGGCTCACAGTCTGCGTTGCAATTCATCCCAAAGGTGTTCGATGGGGTTGCAGTCAGGGCTCTGTGCAGGCCAGTCAAGTTATTCCACACCGATCTTGACAAACCATTTCTGTATGGACCTCACTTTGTACACGGGGACATTGTCATCGCAAGATGGCGCCGACAGACCTGGCAGCTCTGCTTCTAGCTCCTAAGCCAGAAGCAAGTTTTTTTGTGAGTTATTTTTTGTGTTATTACATACAGACGGAAATAACTTTAAGATGATCGGCGGTAACTCACCAGCATTACGACCAGGAATACTACTTTCCCAAATTGGATCCTTTGTTCTTACCCCCAGGGCAATTTAACTTATCCCAGAGGCTGCTCCAAGACGCCGCCGGCTGAGAAGAGTTATTCGGAGTGGACTTCTAGTCCGACACACCATTCACTGCGTCCGAGTATATTACTTGCTAATATTTAGTCTCTGGACAATAAAGTATACGAGCCCAAGGCGAGGATCTCCTTCCAGAGAGACATCAGGGACTGTAACATACTCTGTTTCACGGAATCATGGCTCTCTCCGGATATACTGTCCCAGTCTAAACAGCCAGCTGGGTTCTCAGTACATTGCGCAGAAAGGAATAAAGAAGTCTTCGTGAAGAAGAAAGGTGGGGGTGTATTTTCATGATGAACTACACATGGTGTGATTGTGATAACATACAGAAAGTAAAGTCCTTTTGTTCACCCGACCTAGAATACCTCACAATTAAATGCAGACTCTATTACCTCCCAAGAGAAATCTCTTCGGTTATAGTCACAGCCGTGTATATTCCTCCTCAAGCCGATAACACGATGGCCCTCAAGGAACTATACTGGACTTTGTGCAAACTGGAAACCACAAATCCTGAGGCCGCATTTATTGTATTTGGGGATTTTAACAAAGCAAATTTAAGGAAAAGGCTACCGAAGTTCTATCAACACATTGACAGACTTGCAGACTTGTTTTTGAGTTGCTGTGCGTTTTGTTGCCAACCTGTTTTGCTACCTGACAAATTTACGGTTTTTACTTTTTAATTACCGTTTATATTTTTGTTTTTTCCTACTCAACTTTTTCACTCCGGACGCTTTATCTGGACACGGTTCGTCAGGACCTCCAACAGCCGAAGCTAAGTAGTAACATTAACATGATGCCTTCTAATTGCAGTCGCTGTACTCGCCTTACGGCGAGGATAGCTGTGCTACAAGCCCAGCTTCAGACGCAATCGCTAGGCAAGGGTAATTTCAGTGTAGGAAAGGATGAAACCGCGTCTGTGCCACCAGTAAGTACAGATAGTAGTATAAATCCCCTGGCACAGTCCCCGCAGCCGGACAACTTTCTCACGGTTTCTGGAAGGAAATGCTGTAGGAACGCTCAACCGGTGTCGCTCATTCAGCCGACAGAAACTTTCAACCGGTTTTCCCCATTAAGCAGCGGGTCGGAGTCAGAGGCCGAGTCTTCTCTGGTCTCTACTCCTCCCGTTACGGGGTCTGAGACGCCGAAGCTTCCCACCATTAGCTCTGACAAATTGAAAACTCTAGTCATTGGCGACTCCATTACCCGCAGTATTAGACTTAAAACGAATCATCCAGCGATCATACACTGTTTACCGGGGGGCAGGGCTACCGACGTTAAGGCTAATCTGAAGATGGTGCTGGCTAAAGCTAAAACTGGCGAGTGTAGAGAGTATAGAGATATTGTTATCCACGTCGGCACCAACGATGTTAGGATGAAACAGTCAGAGATCACCAAGCGCAACATAGCTTCTGCGTGTAAATCAGCTAGAAAGATGTGTCGGCATCGAGTAATTGTCTCTGGCCCCCTCCCAGTTAGGGGGAGTGATGAGCTCTACAGCAGAGTCTCACAACTCAATCGCTGGTTGAAAACTGTTTTCTGCCCCTCCCAAAAGATAGAATTTGTAGATAATTGGCCCTCTTTCTGGGACTCACCCACAAACAGGACCAAGCCTGACCTGCTGAGGAGTGACGGACTCCATCCTAGCTGGAGGGGTGCTCTCATTTTATCTACCAACATAGACAAGGCTCTAACTCCTCTAGCTCCACAATGAAATAGGGTGCAGGCCAGGCAGCAGGCTGTTAGCCAGCCTGCCAGCATAGTGGAGTCTGCCACTAGCACAGTCAGTGTAGTCAGCTCAGCTATCACCATTGAGACCGTGTCTGTGCCTCGACCTAGGTTGGGCAAAACTAAACATGGCGGTGTTCGCCTTAGCAATCTCACTAGGATAAAGACCACCTCCATTCCTGTCATTATTGAAAGAGATCATGATACCTCACATCTCAAAATAGGGCTACTTAATGTTAGATCCCTTACTTCAAAGGCAATTATAGTCAATGAACTAATCACTGATCATAATCTTGATGTGATTGGCCTGACTGAAACATGGCTTAAGCCTGATGAATTGACTGTGTTAAATGAGGCCTCACCTCCTGGCTACACTAGTGACCATATCCCCCGTGCATCCCGCAAAGGCGGAGGTGTTGCTAACATTTACGATAGCAAATTTCAATTTACAAAAAAAAAAATGACGTTTTCGTCTTTTGAGCTTCTAGTCATGAAATCTATGCAGCCTACTCAATCACTTTTTATAGCTACTGTTTACAGGCCTCCTGGGCCATATACAGCGTTCCTCACTGAGTTCCCTGAATTCCTATCGGACCTTGTAGTCATAGCGGATAATATTCTAATCTTTGGTGACTTTAATATTCACATGGAAAAGTCCACAGACCCACTCCAAAAGGCTTTCGGAGCCATCATCGACTCAGTGGGTTTTGTCCAACATGTCTCTGGACCCACTCAGTGTCACAGTCATACGCTGGACCTAGTTTTGTCCCATGGAATAAATGTTGTGGGTCTTAATGTTTTTCCTCATAATCCTGGACTATCGGACCACCATTTTATTACGTTTGCAATTGCAACAAATAATCTGCTCAGACCCCAACTAAGGATCATCAAAAGTCGTGCTATAAATTCACAGACAACACAAAGATTCCTTGATGTCCTTCCAGATTCCCTCTGTCTACCCAAGGACGCCAGAGGACAAAAATCAGTTAACCACCTAACTGAGGAACTCAACTTAACCTTGTGCAATACCCTAGATGCAGTTGCACCCCTAAAAACTAAAAACATTTCTCATAAGAAACTAGCTCCCTGGTACACAGAAAATACCCGAGCTCTGAAGCAAGCTTCCAGAAAATTGGAACGGAAATGGCGCCACACCAAACTGGAAGTCTTCCGACTAGCTTGGAAAGACAGTACTGTGCAGTACCGAAGAGCCCTTACTGCTGCTCGATCATCCTATTTTTCTAACTTAATTGAGGAAAATAAGAACAATCCGAAATTCCTTTTTGATACTGTCGCAAAGCTAACTAAAAAGCAGCATTCCCCAAGAGAGGATGACTTTCACTTTAGCAGTGATAAATTCATGAACTTCTTTGAGGAAAAGATTATGATTATTAGAAAGCAAATTACGGACTCCTCCTTAAATCTGCGTATTCCTTCAAAGCTCAGTTGTCCTGAGTCTGCACAACTCTGCCAGGACCTAGGATCAAGAGAGACGCTCAAGTGTTTTAGTACTATATCTCTTGACACAATGATGAAAATAATCATGGCCTCTAAACCTTCAAGCTGCATACTGGACCCTATTCCAACTAAACTACTGAAAGAGCTGCTTCCTGTGCTTGGCCCTCCTATGTTGAACATAATAAACGGCTCTCTATCCACCGGATGTGTACCAAACTCACTAAAAGTGGCAGTAATAAAGCCTCTCTTGAAAAAGCCAAACCTTGACCCAGAAAATATAAAAAACTATCGGCCTATATCGAATCTTCCATTCCTCTCAAAAATTTTAGAAAAGGCTGTTGCGCAACAACTCACTGCCTTCCTGAAGACAAACAATGTATACTAAATGCTTCAGTCTGGTTTTAGACCCCATCATAGCACTGAGACGGCACTTGTGAAGGTGGTAAATGACATTTTAATGGCATCGGACCGAGGCTCTGCATCTGTCCTCGTGCTCCTAGACCTTAGTGCTGCTTTTGATACCATCGATCACCACATTCTTTTGGAGAGATTGGAAACCCAAATTGGTCTACACGGACAAGTTCTGGCCTGGTTTAGATCTTATCTGTCGGAAAGATATCAGTTTGTCTCTGTGAATGGTTTGTCCTCTGACAAATCAACTGTAAATTTCGGTGTTCCTCAAGGTTCCGTTTTAGGACCACTATTGTTTTCACTATATATTTTACCTCTTGGGGATGTTATTCGAAAACATAATGTTAACTTTCACTGCTATGCGGATGACACACAGCTGTACATTTCAATTAAACATGGTGAAGCCCCAAAATTGCCCTTGCTAGAAGAATGTGTTTCAGACATAAGGAAGTGGATGGCTGCAAACTTTCTACTTTTAAACTCGGACAAAACAGAGATGCTTGTTCTAGGTCCCAAGAAACAAAGAGATCTTCTGTTGAATCTGACAATTAATCTTAATGGTTGTACAGTCGTCTCAAATAAAACTGTGAAGGACCTCGGCGTTACTCTGGACCCTGATCTCTCTTTTGAAGAACATATCAAGACCATTTCAAGGACAGCTTTTTTCCATCTACGTAACATTGCAAAAATCAGAAACTTTCTGTCCAAAAATGATGCAGAAAAATTCATCCATGCTTTTGTCACTTCCAGGTTAGACTACTGCAATGCTCTACTTTCCGGCTACCCGGATAAAGCACTAAATAAACTTCAGTTAGTGCTAAATACGGCTGCTAGAATCCTGACTAGAACCAAAAAATTTGATCATATTACTCCAGTGCTAGCCTCTCTACACTGGCTTCCTGTCAAAGCAAGGGCTGATTTCAAGGTTTTACTGCTAACCTACAAAGCATTACATGGGCTTGCTCCTACCTATCTCTCTGATTTGGTCCTGCCGTACATACCTACACGTACGCTACGGTCACAAGACGCAGGCCTCCTAATTGTCCCTAGAATTTTTAAGCAAACAGCTGGAGGCAGGGCTTTCTCCTATAGAGCTCCATTTTTATGGAACGGTCTGCCTACCCATATCAGAGACGCAAACTCGGTCTCAACCTTCAAGTCTCTACTGAAGACTCATCTCTTCAGTGGGTCATATGATTGAGTGTAGTCTGGCCCAGGAGTGGGAGGGTGAACGGAAAGGCTCTGGAGCAACGAACCGCCCTTGCTGTCTCTGCCTGGCCGGTTCCCCTCTTTCCACTGGGATTCTCTGCCTCTAACCCTATTACAGGGGCTGAGTCACTGGCTTTACTGGGGCTCTCTCATGCCGTCCCTGGAGGGGGTGCGTCACCTGAGTGGGTTGAGTCACTGATGTGGTCATCCTGTCTGGGTTGGCGCCCCCCCCCCCCGTGGGTTGTGC
Organism: Oncorhynchus clarkii lewisi; assembly: GCF_045791955.1. NCBI lineage: Eukaryota > Metazoa > Chordata > Actinopteri > Salmoniformes > Salmonidae > Oncorhynchus > Oncorhynchus clarkii. Next base: position 27,845,575 of record NC_092175.1, on the reverse strand, counting down.
CGTGGCGGAGGTCTTTGTGGGCTATACTCAGCCTTGTCTCAGGATGGTAAGTTGGTGGTTGAAGATATCCCTCTAGTGGTGTGGGGGCTGTGCTTTGGCAAAGTGGGTGGGGTTATATCCTTCCTGTTTGGCCCTGTCCGGGGGTGTCCTCGGAGTGGGCCAGAGTGTCTCCTGACCCCTCCTGTCTCAGCCTCCAGTATTTATGCTGCAGTAGTTTATGTGTCGGGGGGCTAGGGTCAGTTTGTTATATCTGGAGTACTTCTCCTGTCCTATTCGGTGTCCTGTGTGAATCTAAGTGTGCGTTCTCTAATTCTCTCCTTCTCTCTTTCTCTCTCTCGGAGGACCTGAGCCCTAGGACCATGCCCCAGGACTACCTGACATGATGACTCCTTGCTGTCCCCAGTCCACCTGGCTGTGCTGCTGCTCCAGTTTCAACTGTTCTGCCTTATTATTATTCGACCATGCTGGTCATTTATGAACATTTGAACATCTTGGCCATGTTCTGTTATAATCTCCACCCGGCACAGCCAGAAGAGGACTGGCCATCCCACATATGCTCTCTCTAATTCTCTCTTTCTTTCTCTCTCTCGGAGGACCTGAGCCCTAGGACCATGCCCCAGGAATACCTGACATGATGACTCTTTGCTGTCCCCAGTCCACCTGACTGTGCTGCTGCTCCAGTTTCAACTATTCTGCCTTATTATTATTCGACCATGCTGGTCATTTATGAACATTTGAACATCTTGACCATGTTTTGTTATAATCTCCACCCGGCACAGCCAGAAGAGGACTGGCCACCCCACATAGCCTGGTTCCTCTCTAGGTTTCTTCCTAGGTTTTGGCCTTTCTAGGGAGTTTTTCCTAGCCACCGTGCTTCTACACCTGCATTGCTTGCTGTTTGGGGTTTTAGGCTGGGTTTCTGTACAGCACTTTGAGATATCAGCTGATGTACGAAGGGCTATATAAATAAATTTGATTTGATTTGATTTGATGACTGTAGTACTCACGCCGCTAAAACACTCGACCACTGCTACTTCAACTTCCGGGATGCCTACAATGCCCTCCCCCGCCCTCCCTTTGGCAAATCAGATCATGACTCCATTTTGCTCATCCCTTCCAATAGGCAAAAACTCAAATAAGAAGTACCCGTGCTAAGGTCTATTCAACACTGGTCTGACCAATCGGAATCCATGGAAGTATATAGCGAATGTTGTTCCCACTGTGACTATTAAAACCTACCTAAATTAGAATTCGTGGATAGATAGCAGCATCTGCACAACACTGAAAGCGCGAACCACCGCATTTACAGGGAAAAAAGTATTTGATCCCCTGCTGATTTCGTACGTTTGCCCACTGACAAAGAAATGATCAGTCTATAATTTTAATGGTAGGTTTATTTGGACAGTGAGAGACAGAATAACAACAAAAAAATCCAGAAAAACGCATGTCAAAAATGTTATAAGTTGAGTTGATGCCAAATAGCTCCATTTTGGTCTCATCTGACCACAACACTTTCACCCAGTTGTCCTCTGAATCATTCAGATGTTCATTGGTAAACTTCAGACGGGCATGTATATGTGCTTTCTTGAGCAGGGGGACCTTGCGGGCGCTGCAGGTTTTCAGTCCTTCACGCGTAGTGTGTTACCAATTGTTTTCTTGGTGACTATGGTCCCAGCTGCCTTGAGATCATTGACAAAATCCTCCTGTGTAGTTCTGGGCTGATTCCTCACCGTCCCCATGATCGTTGCAACTCCATGAGGTGAGATCTTGCATGGAGCCCCAGCCCGAGGGAGACAGTTCTTTTGACAGTTATTTTGTGTTTCTTCCATTTGCGAATAATCGCACCAACTGTTGTCACCTTCTCACCAAGCTGCTTGGCGATGATCTTGTAGCCCATTCCAGCCTTGTGTATGTCTACAATCCTGTCCCTGACATCCTTGGAGAACTATTTTGGTCTTGTCCATGGTGGAGAGTTTGGAATCTGATTGATTGATTGCTTCTGTGGACAGGTGTCTTTTATGCAGGTAACAAACTGAGATTAGGAGCACTCCCTTTAAGAGTGTGCTCCTAATCTCAGCTCGTTACCTGTATAAAAGACACCTGGGAGCCAGAAATCTTTCTGATTGAGAGGGGGTCAAATACTTATTTCCCTCAATGTATCAATTTATAACATTTTTGACATGCGTTTTTCTGGAATTTTTTGTTGTTATTCTGTCTCTCACTGTTCAAATAAACCTACCATTAAAATTATAGAATGATAATTTCTTTGTCAGTGGGCAAACGTACAAAATCAGCAGGGATCAAATAGTTTTTCCCTCACTGTAACCATGGAAAGGTAACTGAATATGGTTGAATACAAACAGTGTTTGTTATTCCCTCCCTAAGGTAATCAAACAGGCAGAACGTCAGTACAGAGACAAAGTGGAGTCGCAATTCAACGGCTCAGACATGAGATGTATGTGGCAGGGTGTACAGACAGTCTGATGTCCCCATTTGCTTCAGGATGTCCACCATTGTTCCTGTACCCAAGACAGCAAAGGTAACTGAACTAAAATAACTAGCTTTGAGAGGCTAGTTAAGTATCATATCACCTCTACCTTACCTGACACCCTAGACGCACTTAAATTTGCATACCGCTCCAATAGATCCACAGCCGACGCAATCGCCATCGAATTGCACACTGCCTTATCCCATCTGGACAAGAGGAATACCTACGTAAGAATGCTGTTCATTGACTATAACTCAGCCTTCAACACCATAGTACCCTCCAAGCTCATCATTAAGCTTGGGGCCCTGGGTCTGAACCCCGCCCTGTGCAACTAGGTCCTGGACTTCTCCAGGTGGTGAAGTTCGGAAACAACACCTCCACTTCACTGATCCTCAACACAGGGTCCCCCCAAAGGTACGTGCTCAGCCCCCTCCTGTACTCCCTATTCACCCATGACTGCGTGGCCACGCATTCCTCCAACTCAATCATCAGTTTGCAGACGACACAACAGTTGTAGGCCTGATTACCAACAATGACGAGACAGCCTGTATCACCGCCTGGTACGGCAACAGCACTGCCCGCAACCGCAGGGCTCTCCAGAGGGTGGTGGGGTCTGCCCGACGCATCACCGGGGGCACACTGCCTGCACTCCAGGACATCTACAGCACCCGATGTCACAGGAAGGTCAAAAATATCATCAAGGTTACAACTACCCAAGCCACGGCCTGTTCACCCTGCTACCATCCAGAAGGTGAGGTCAGTACAGGTGCATCATAGCTGGGACCGAGAGACTGAACACAGGTTCTATCTCAAGGCCATCAGACAGTTAAATAGCCATCACTAGCCAGCTACCACCCGGTTACTCAACCCTGCACCTTAGAGGCTGCTGCCCTATATACAGTACATAGACATGTAATCACTGGTCACTTTAATAATGGAACACTAGCCACTGTTTACATACTACTTTACTCATTCTACTATATTTTAGTCAATGCCACTCCGACATTGCTTGTCCTAATATTTATATATTTCTTAACTCCATTCTTTTACTTTAAATGTGTGTGTATTGTTGTGAATTGTTAGATATTACTGCACTGTTGGAGCTAGGAACACAAGCATTTCGTGATTCATCACTCCAGAGAAAGCGTTTCCACTGCTCTAGAGTCCAATGGCAGTGAGCTTTGCACCACTCCAGCTGACGCTTGGCATTGAGCATGGTGATATTAGGCTTGTGTGTGGCTGCTCGGTCATGGAAACCCAGTTCATGAAGCTCCTGACGAACAGTTCTTGTACTGACGTTGCTTCCAGAGGCAGTTTGGAACTCGGTACTGAGTGTTGCAACCGAGGACATACAATTTTTACACGCTATGCGTTTCAGCACTCGGCGATCCCGTTCTGTGAGCCTGTGTGGCCACTTTGCGGCTGAGCCGTTGTTGCTCCTAGACTTTCCACTTCATAATAATAGCACTTACAGTTGATCGAGGCAGCTCTAGCAGGGCATGCATTTGACGAACTGACTTGTTGGACAGGTGGCATCCTATGACGGTGTCATGTTGAAAGTCATTGAGCTCTTCGGTAAGGCCATTCTACTGCCAATGTTTGTCTATGGAGATTGCATGGCTGTGTGCTCGTTTTTTTTTTTACGCCTGTCAGCAACGGGTGTGGCTGAAATAGCTGAATCCACTAATTTAAAGGGGTGTCCACATACTTTTGTATAGTGTATATTTCAGGATGTTGTGTATCATTGGAAATAATCAGAATTCATGTAAACATTACAGTTTTGAATACATAGAATACATAGCTTGTCTAGAAAAAGTGGTCTTTTGGCACAACTTATTGGGTAAGTTGAACCACGGAACAGGGTAAGTTAAGCCACCTTATGAACTGAATTAAATATTGCCACTACCTTTTTAAAACCATTTCTATCTTTATTTCCCAAACACAATTCAATACAATCACTTTTTTGTCTTTTAATAATTTTAAGGATCTTTCAACACAGGCTTAACATCTAAGAAACACTTTTAAAAAATGTTTTAACATATGCCAGGCCCTGTTGCTACCTCATATTCCAGAAATAATGCCTTGCATTATGCCTGGGAAGAAAACACTTCAATTTGCTCAACATGCCATTGGCTAAACAATTGGCTCAACGTACCCCAAGGCAAACATTTTGACTATTAGGTCACAAAGCTAAAAGGATGCACTTTCATGCCAGGTTTAGGACTTCATATTGAAGCTTATAGAAATCCCAACTGATGTTGAGAACACTCTTAAAAGTATCTACTTTGGTTTAGAAACAAGCATCATGAAACCTCTAACACAATAAATTCATTTGACTTGGTAAAAAAAGAAATTGAGGACCTAACTTGCTTAGCACTTTTTCCATGTGGTTTCTTCCATCACAGATTCCATGAAATGATGACCTCTTCCTAAATATTTGTTTAAACGATTCATTTTGTGCATGGTTTCCCAGAAACAAGGGTGGCTGATCTTACCTCTTTGGCTCAATTTACCCCAATCTCCCCTACATCAGCGGAGGCTGCTGAGGGGCCATTACCAATACCAATATCCCATCCTCCCCAATTAATGTTCCACCAACCTCATGTGCCCTACATCTACAGTATATGACACTACGGCTACCCGAGTGGCACTGCATCTTAGTGGTAAAGGCGTCACTACAGACCCTGGTTCTATTCCAGGCTGTATCATAACCGGCCGTGAATGGGAGTCACATCCAACGGCACACAATTGGCCCAATGTCGTCTGGGTTAGGGTTTGGCCATGGTAGGCCGTCATTGTAAATAAGAATTTGTTCTTAACTGACTTGCCTAGTTGAATAAAAAAAGGTTCAGCAGTGTGTCAGATTTTCTTTCGCTATTTTCACAAGCATAATTATCAGTGAAGATGCTGGCGTTGGTGGAAAGATCTGGGTTTTGATGAATAAACAAGTTGTGGGTGTGTCGAGGCTTGGCCCCTCACTGGCCAATCAGAATGTGCTCCATGGCAAAATATGTGGTTGCTTCAAGTTGTGTATTTAAGGTATTTTATGTATTGGAATGAATAGCAATTCCATTGATAGTCTGTTATAGTTTGTTACACAGTTTACAGAAACAAAATAACTAAATGTAGACCTATCCCATCTTTGCTAAATATGTTAACTTGAACCTGTTTGCAATCCTCATTGTTCTAAGGAATTGCATCGCTCTATGTTGAAATATATACATAGAATTCACAGGATATAGGAGCTAGGCCTACTGCAAATTGCATTATGACTGAGCATGGAAATTCCAAACGTTGTAAATTAACTAGATTAAATTAACTAAAAAGAGAGTGAATAATTCGACTCAAATTCTAAACAAAACGAAACAACAACTTGTTTCAGATAGGCTATGTGTAAATACACTTCCTGGCACCATAATCGCTTCCCATGGACATATATGATTAAAACCCTATGGAGGGTTTGGAGAGTTTTACACACTTTTCACAGTAGCTGGAAAAATATCCAATACAAATAGAAAGGGAGAATGTCCAACCACCGTTATACTGCTCCCCAATAGGCCTAGGGTTTCTGAGCATAATCAGAACCATTTTACAGATCAGATCGCGTTCACACATCTCCAGAAGTTGCATTGCAAGCGCGCCACGGACGTTGTCACCATAAAACCAGGGAGGTGAATCATTCTAATAAGCTTGGTTGCAATACAATTAAACAAAAAATAATAAATCATTTTCTTTAAACAACAACAACAATAAATACATAAGTAAACCGGCCTTCGTTAAAGCAGGCCTAGTGGAGTGCTTGGGTTTTGAACATGTGCTTGGGAAAACAGGCCATTTTTACAGGTTACAGAAACATTCTATCGTTTCATGACATGCATGGACACAGAGTAAATCATGGAGGGGGGAGGTTACGAACGTCTAGAGCGGGACCTCTATGGCTAAAATAATGTGGGCCTGCTTAAAATGCATAGATGGACATGTGAGTTCACTGTTATACTCCTCTCAAACTTTATATTTTAATAAAGCTTTGGTGATTAAGATTTATTTCCAAGCGGTTTCAGGAGCCAAACCCTTTCTGGACAGTCTTGACTAGTTTGCGATTGCTTTGGGCAGACAAACACAATACCTTAATTGAGAGGAGGGGAGGCTATGCTTGTTTTTCTTATCAAAATAAACGAAATGGTAAAAAACTATAGTTTTTTTATGTTTCTAAACAGGCACCAAAAGCACATTAGGCTACTCTAGTTCCATGCGCATATGGGCATTGTGCGTCACGGCTGGATTAGGCGGCGTCTTCGCTGTCAAACTGCGTTAGCGATAAAACCAGCATTTGGTTGGTCTTAAGTATCTCTATCAGATTTGCCTGAAATTAGCACTTTGGACAATTTTTTAAGGACACACCGCAAAAATATTTCCACCCGCCATTCTGAGCGCTAGCGAGCTGATATAAAACAGGTAAATTGCCGAAACTGAGGGCTGGAAAGTGCCAGTTTAACACTAGCGCCGCCATAACGCCACCCGAAAATAGAGCCCTAATTGTGTGAATCCACGTTTGACATTGTGCGTAATTTTGTAGGGCGACAAATGACAGTAACAGTACCAAACAAAGACAGCAGGGGGATGTAAAGAACTGCAAAGAAAGGCCATCACAGCAAAACCACAATCATGCACACCACACAAACACACACACAGGCACATTAACGCAGGTCCTGGGTGGCTGCACTGAGTATGAGTGTGAAGGGATGGCCGCCCTTCAGTTGACACAGTTTAGTGGTGTGCTGAGCTCAGTTGGGCACATTTGGCTAATTCTGCTGATGTGCCATGGGGAGAGACAGAGAGCACAACATTCTAGCTGAGTGAACTGGGTTAGAACAGAATGTAGGGCAAACTCCCAAACCATTTCTGCCACACACACACACACACACACTCAATCCCAAACCACGGTTGTGGTGCCGAGGCAAAAACACAAACATGAACCAGACACACAACTACACACATACAGTATATGCAAATGATGAATTCAAGCTTTTCTCGCTCTCATTTGCATAAGTATAAGTATTTTCTTATCGTCCCACAAACAAAACACATACGAGCATCTCTTTTTGTTCAAGAGTCATATAGGGAGAAAATCAGACATCTTTTAATAGAACCAGTGACACAGAGGAAGAAGGTGAGAGAGATGGAGGGAGTGACAGAGGAAAGAGAGATGCAGACAGCAGAGGAAGAAGGTGAGAGAGATGGAGGGAGTGACAGAGGAAAGAGAGATGCAGAGGAAGAAGGTGAGAGAGAGATGGAGGGAGTGACATAGGAAAGAGAGATGCAGACAGCAGAACATGCTAGACATGATGGGGGATGATAGGAAAGAGAGTGATAGGAAGATATGGTGGCCTTTTCAGACACACGGAGGCTTGAGAGAGATGTACAGTGAAAGAAAGCTTTGTCACAGTGACAGAGGAAAGAGAGATGCAGAGGAAGAAGGTGAGAGAGATGGAGGGAGTGACAGAGGAAAGAGAGATGCAGAGGAAGAAGGTGAGAGAGAGGAGATGGAGGGAGTGACAGAGGAAAGAGAGATGCAGAGGAAGAAGGTGAGAGAGATGGAGGGAGTGACAGAGGAAAGAGAGATGCAGAGGAAGAAGGTGAGAGAGAGATGGAGGGAGTGACAGAGGAAAGAGAGATGCAGAGGAAGAAGGTGAGAGAGAGGAGATGGAGGGAGTGACAGGGGAAAGAGAGATGCAGAGGAAGAAGGTGAGAGAGAGATGGAGGGAGTGACAGAGGAAAGAGAGATGCAGAGGAAGAAGGTGAGAGAGAGGAGATGGAGGGAGTGACAGAGGAAAGAGAGATGCAGAGGAAGAAGGTGAGAGAGATGGAGGGAGTAACAGAGGAAAGAGAGATGCAGAGGAAGAAGGTGAGAGAGAGGAGATGGAGGGAGTGACAGAGGAAAGAGAGATGCAGAGGAAGAAGGTGAGAGAGAGATGGAGGGAGTGACAGAGGAAAGAGAGATGCAGAGGAAGAAGGTGAGAGAGAGGAGATGGAGGGAGTGATAGAGGAAAGAGAGATGCAGAGGATGAAGGTGAGAGATATGGAGGGAGTGACAGAGGAAAGAGAGATGCAGACAGCAGAGGAAGAAGGTGAGAGAGAGGAGATGGAGGGAGTGACATAGGAAAGAGAGATGCAGAGGAAGAAGGTGAGAGAGATGGAGGGAGTGACAGAGGAAAGAGAGATGCAGAGGAAGAAGGTGAGAGAGAGATGGAGGGAGTGACAGAGGAAAGAGAGATGCAGGGGAAGAAGGTGAGAGAGAGATGGAGGGAGTGACAGAGGAAAGAGAGATGCAGAGGAAGAAGGTGAGAGAGGAGATGGAGGGAGTGACAGAGGAAAGAGAGATGCAGAGGAAGAAGGTGAGAGAGAGGAGATGGAGGGAGTGACAGAGGAAAGAGAGATGCAGACAGCAGAGGAAGAAGGTGAGAGAGAGGAGATGGAGGGAGTGACAGGAAAGAGAGATGCAGAGGAAGAAGGCGAGAGAGGAGATGGAGGGAGTGACAGAGGAAAGAGAGATGTAGACAGCAGAGGAAGAATATGAGAGAGAGATGGAGGGAGTGACAGAGGAAAGAAAGATGCAGAGGAAGAAGGTGAGAGAGAGATGGAGGGAGTGACAGGAAAGAGAGATGTAGACAGCAGAGGAAGAAGGTGAGAGAGAGGAGATGTAGGGAGTGACAGAGGAAAGAGAGATGCAGACAGCAGAACATGCTAGACATGATGGGGGATGATAGGAAAGAGAGTGATAGGAAGATATGGTGGCCTTTTCAGACACACGGAGGCTTGAGAGAGATGTACAGTGATAGAAAGCTTTGTCATAGGAAGTGATATATCAACACACAGTCAGACACAAACATACACACAAGCACACTGACATGCAAGCATGCACCCACACACAGCTTGTAAAAAGGGAATATACATGGCATAACACTTTGAAGAGATTAGAGGAGAGGAGAAAGGAGGAACGTGTGTCAATCTGATGAGTGCAATTACCGCTCAGTCTAAAGCTGTGGCTCACACAGCAGAGACAAAGACAGAGACGGAGACAGAGCAGACAAGGTTAATGAGGTCACAGGTCACCCTTAATTAAATCAATTGTAAGACTGCATTAAAAGTACAGTAGAAAGACGAACAGAGATTGCCTGATTGACTTATTACCTCTAAGGCTGGAAGAGGAAAGAGATAGAGAGAGAGAGTGTGTGTGTGTGTGTGTGTGTGTGTGTGTGTGTGTGTGTGTGTGTGTGTGTGTGTGTGTGTGTGTGTGTGTGTGTGTGTGTGTGTGTGTGTGTGTGTGTGAGAGAGAGAGAGAGAGAGAGTCAGAGAAGGAGAGATGGAGCGAGAAGACTGCATACAGGAGAGAGAGAGAGGGAGAAGAAGTGAATAAGAGAGAGAAAAGGAGGGAGTGAGGAGTGAGATGGAGTGAGACATCCAGGCTGATATGAGTGAGCCTGTTGAGTATTGGGGCAAGGTGTTGTGAGGCTCTGCGTGTCTGTGCTGTCGGGGGCTACTGACCTTTGAGAGCAGATTTGATTTGAGGGTGGATGTGCTTGGCATAGAGTGGGACAAACAGACATACCAGAGACAAACAGGCTGGGGGGTGGTGGGGGGGGCACATCTGAGACACACATACAGACGGGTTGTGTGTGTGTGCTCGTGCATTGGGCATAGAGGGTGGGCATTGTGTTTATAACCTGCAGACCTGCTTTACACACAGCTCTGTCAGGGTGACATTACTTTTGAGCTGCTCTTCAGTAATCTGATAATGCAGACATTACCAGCAGTATTCTATGTGATGTGGTGCATCATCATGGTGCCATGGAGGGGTGCTGAGGTTGAACAGAGGGTACCAGAGGGGCCCGGGAGGGGAGAGAGGCCTGGGGCCCCACAATATAGCTTGTCACTGGTCACAACATTCTAATTACATCCACCATGTAACCCCCCCCCCCCCCGAAACATACCACTAACACACCACTAACACACACACACCCATTTGATACAGCTCAGTGCCCCTTTGGTCAGATTCCACAGTGATTTTGCTCTTCGGTTGACAGGTTTCGCTGTGTGGAGAACCCTCCCCTCCCCTCTCCCCCATCTGTCTCCATCTTCTCTCACATGCACATTCCAACGGCAGGGTCAAAGGCCACGGCTATCAAAACAAAACAGGGGGGATGGGTTTGGAAGTTTATTCATAGCACAAAACATAGACCTTTTGTCTTAAAGGATGGAGAGAAAGTGATAAAGAGGGAGAGAGAGAGTTAGAGAGGGACAGAGAAGAGACAAGTGGGAGGGAGAGAGAAAAGAGAGTAAGAGATAAGTGAGAGGGGGGAGGGAAGGAAGAGAGTTAATAACAAGGCTATGCAACATGATATGTTTATAGACAATTTAGATTTTGAGCAATGCTTCTGAAATTGAAATGCATGTTGTGGGTTGGTTTAGACAGATAATACTCATCACACAGGGTAAGGTACAATATATTGAGTAATAGAACTCTGGTATTCAGAAGAGAATCGGAATAAACGAGACGTCACTATTAGGTTAATTAATTTAGAACATTAGATCCTTGTTCTGCTTTGATGTCCTGAATCCAAGCTGGTTGAATGTGTGCCGAAATGGAAGACCCTGTCTGTTGGATGTTCATCTCAATATGTGTGTGTTTAAGCAAACAGATGAGTGTGTGTGCGTTCGCATCTGTGTGGCATGTCTCCTTAGGGGGCTGCTGATCTGTGTGCCATGTCTCCTTATGTGGCTGCTGATCTGTGTGGCATGTCTCCTTAGGGGGCTGCTGATCTGTGTGGCATGTCTCCTTAGGGGGCTGCTGATCTGTGTGTCATGTCTCCTTAGGGGGGTGCTGATCTGTGTGGCATGTCTCCTTAGGGGGCTGCTGATCTGTGTGGCATGTCTCCTTAGGGGGCTGCTGATCTGTGTGGCATGTCTCCTTAGGGGGCTGTTGATCTGTGTGGCATGTCTCCTTAGGGGGCTGCTGATCTGTGTGGCATGTCTCCTTAGGGGGCTGCTGATCTGTGTGGCATGTCTCCTTAGGGGGCTGCTGATCTGTGTGGCATGTCTCGTTAGGGGGCTGCTGATCTGTGTGGCATGTCTCCTTAGGGGGCTGCTGATCTGTGTGGCATGTCTCCTTAGGGGGCTGCTGATCTGTGTGGCATGTCTCCTTTGGGGGCTGCTGATCTGTGTGGCATGTCTCCTTAGGGGGCTGCTGATCTGTGTGGCATGTCTCCTTAGGGGGCTGCTGATCTGTGTGTGTGACCTATGTGTCTCTGGTGGCATGTTGGTCTGATGGAATGTTAACCTAGAAACCAGGCAGAGTATTACTGTTTGACAGTGAACTACCCAGGCAGAGTGTATTACTGTTTGTCAGTGGACTACCCAGGCAGTGTATTACTGTTTGACAGTGGACTACCCAGACAGTGTATTACTGTTTGACAGTGAACTACCCAGGCAGAGTGTATTACTGTTTGTCAGTGGACTACCCAGGCAGTGTATTACTGTTTGACAGTGGACTACCCAGGCAGTGTATTACTGTTTGTCAGTGGACTACCCAGGCAGAGTGTATTACTGTTTGACAGTGGACTACCCAGGCAGTGTATTACTGTTTGACAGTGAACTACCCAGGCAGAGTGTATTACTGTTTGACAGTGGACTACCCAGGCAGAGTGTATTACTGTTTGACAGTGAACTACCCAGGCAGAGTGTATTACTGTTTGACAGTGGACTACCCAGGCAGAGTGTATTACTGTTTGACAGTGGACTACCCAGGCAGTGTATTACTGTTTGTCAGTGGACTACCCAGGCAGTGTATTACTGTTTGACAGTGGACTACCCAGGCAGAGTGTATTACTGTTTGACAGTGGACTACCCAGGCAGAGTGTATTACTGTTTGTCAGTGGACTACCCAGGCAGAGTGTATTACTGTTTGACAGTGGACTACCCAGGCAGAGTATTACTGTTTGACAGTGGACTACCCAGGCAGAGTGTATTACTGTTTGTCAGTGGACTACCCAGGCAGAGTGTATTACTGTTTGACAGTGGACTACCCAGGCAGAGTGTATTACTGTTTGACAGTGGACTACCCAGGCAGAGTATTACTGTTTGACAGTGGACTACCCAGGCAGAGTGTATTACTGTTTGTCAGTGGACTACCCAGGCAGTGTATTACTATTTGACAGTGAACTACCCAGACAGAGTGTATTACTGTTTGACAGTGGACTACCCAGGCAGAGTGTATTACTGTTTGACAGTGAACTACCCAGGCAGAGTGTATTACTGTTTGTCAGTGGACTACCCAGGCAGTGTATTACTGTTTGACAGTGGACTACCCAGACAGTGTATTACTGTTTGACAGTGAACTACCCAGGCAGAGTGTATTACTGTTTGTCAGTGGACTACCCAGGCAGTGTATTACTGTTTGACAGTGGACTACCCAGGCAGTGTATTACTGTTTGACAGTGGACTACCCAGGCAGAGTGTATTACTGTTTGACAGTGAACTACCCAGGCAGAGTGTATTACTGTTTGACAGTGGACTACCCAGGCAGAGTGTATTACTGTTTGACAGTGAACTACCCAGGCAGAGTGTATTACTGTTTGACAGTGGACTACCCAGGCAGAGTGTATTACTGTTTGACAGTGGACTACCCAGGCAGTGTATTACTGTTTGACAGTGGACTACCCAGGCAGAGTGTATTACTGTTTGTCAGTGGACTACCCAGGCAGTGTATTACTGTTTGTCAGTGGACTACCCAGACAGTGTATTACTGTTTGACAGTGAACTACCCAGGCAGAGTGTATTACTGTTTGACAGTGGACTACCCAGGAAGAGTGTATTACTGTTTGACAGTGGACTACCCAGGCAGTGTATTACTGTTTGACAGTGGACTACCCAGGCAGTGTATTACTGTTTGTCAGTGGACTACCCAGGCAGAGTGTATTACTGTTTGACAGTGGACTACCCAGGCAGTGTATTACTGTTTGACAGTGAACTACCCAGGCAGAGTGTATTACTGTTTGACAGTGGACTACCCAGGCAGTGTATTACTGTTTGACAGTGGACTACCCAGGCAGTGTATTACTGTTTGACAGTGGACTACCCATGCAGTGTATTACTGTTTGTCAGTGGACTACCCAGGCAGTGTATTACTGTTTGACAGTGAACTACCCAGGCAGAGTGTATTACTGTTTGACAGTGGACTACCCAGGCAGTGTATTACTGTTTGACAGTGGACTACCCAGGCAGTGTATTACTGTTTGTCAGTGGACTACCCAGGCAGTGTATTACTGTTTGACAGTGAACTACCCAGACAGAGTGTATTACTGTTTGACAGTGGACTACCCAGGCAGTGTATTACTGTTTGTCAGTGGACTACCCAGGCAGTGTATTACTGTTTGTCAGTGGACTACCCAGGCAGTGTATTACTGTTTGTCAGTGGACTACCCAGGCAGTGTATTACTGTTTGACAGTGGACTACCCAGGCAGTGTATTACTGTTTGTCAGTGGACTACCCAGGCAGAGTGTATTACTGTTTGACAGTGGACTACCCAGGCAGTGTATTACTGTTTGTCAGTGGACTACCCAGGCAGTGTATTACTGTTTGACAGTGAACTACCCAGACAGAGTGTATTACTGTTTGACAGTGGACTACCCAGGCAGAGTGTATTACTGTTTGACAGTGGACTACCCAGGCAGAGTGTATTACTGTTTGACAGTACAGCAGCTTCTACCCCCCAACACTACAGTCAGTATCTACCCCCCACCACTACAGCAGCTTCTACCCCCCACCACTACAGTCAGTATCTACCCCCACTACTACAGTCACTCTCTTCCCACCACCACTAAAGCCACTATCTACCAACCACCCCTACATCCACTATCTACCCACACCACTATAGTCAGTATCTACCCACCACCACTACAGCCACTGTCTACCCCCACCACTACAGCCACTATCTACCCCCCACCACTACAGCCACTATCTACCAACCACCACTACAGTTACTGTCTACCCATCACCACTACAGCCAGAATCTACCCACCACCACCACCACAGCCACTATCTACCCACCACCACCACAGCCACTATCTACCCACCACCACCAAAGTCAGTATCTACCCACCACCAATACAGCCACTATCAACCCACCACCACTTTATCCTCTATCTACCCACCACCACTATATCCTCTATCTACCCCCCACCACTACAGTTACTATCTAACCACCAACACTACAGTCACTATCTACCCCCACCACTACAGTTACTATCTACCCCCCACCACTACAGTTACTATCTACCCCCAACCACTACAGTCAGTATCTACCCCCCACCACTACAGTTACTATCTACCCCCACCACTACAGCCACTCTCTACCCACCACCACTACAGTCAGTATCTACCCGCCACCACTACACTTACTGTCTACCCATTACCACTACAGCCAGAATCTACCCACCACCACCACCACAGCCACTATCTACCCACCACCACTACTGTCACTATCTACCCATCACCACTACTGTCACTGTCTACCAACAACCACTAAAGTCACTATCTACCCAACACCACTATAGTCAGTATCTACCCACCACCACTACAACAGGTTCTACCCCCCACCACTACAGTCAGTATCTACCCCCCACCACTACAGTCAGTATCTACCCACCACCACTACAGTCAGTATCTACCCCCCACCACTACAGCAGCTTCTACCCCCCACCACTACAGTCAGTATCTACCCCCCACTACTACAGTCACTCTCTTCCCACCACCACTAAAGCCACTATCTACCAACCACCACTACATCCACTATCTACCCACACCACTATAGTCAGTATCTACCCACCACCACTACAGCCACTGTCTACCCCCACCACTACAGCCACTGTCTACCCCCACCACTACAGCCACTATCTACCAACCACCACTACAGTTACTGTCTACCCATCACCACTACAGCCAGAATCTACCCACCACCACCACCACAGCCACTTTCTACCCACCACCACTACAGCCACTATCTACCCACACCACTATAGTCACTATCTACCAACCACCACTACACTTACTGTCTACCCATCACCACCACAGCCACTATCTATCCACCACCACTACTGTCACTATCTACCCCCACCACCACAGTCACTATCTACCCACCACCACTACAGCCACTATCTACCAACCACCACTACACTTACTGTCACTATCTACCCCCACCACTACAGTCACTATCTACCCACCACCACTACAGCCACTATCTACCAACCACCACTATAGTCAGTATCTACCCACCACCACTATAGTCAGTATCAACCCCCCACCACTACAGCCACTATCTACCCAACACCACTATAGTCAGTATCTACCCACCACCCCTACAGTCAGTATCTACCCATCACCACTATAGTCAGTATCTACCCACCACCACTACAGCCACTATCTACCCAACACCACTATAGTCAGTATCTACCCACCACCACTACAGTCAGTATCTACGACATCCGGACAGACAGACTCCTCCACACGGCCATGTCATTTGCTGGTCATTACAGCAGTTACAGTTTAGACCTGATCTATCTCTCTCATGTTGTATCTAGATAACAACGATGGTAAAGCATCAATGTTACTGTGTATCTATATTCTTGAAAAGGATGCGTATGCTAAGAGAAGCAAATCTAATGACAACCAAAATAGAACAATTACCTCCTGCTGGGTAAACAAACATCTGTTGTCATCAGCAGACTCATGACAGACGCTACATGACAAGTGTTTGGGAGTGTTTGACGGAGTTCCTTCTAGTGTCTCAGACTGTTGTGTTGTTGTAGAGATGCTGTTCTGTTCTGAGATGTTATTAATAGTCTGACAGACAGCTCAATCACAGCACTGCCCGTCAGATGTTGCCTATCCACAAGCCTCTGTGCTGCTGATTATGGAAGAAGACAGCAAAGACTGAGAGTGGTGCGGATGCATTGTTTCAGGTCATCCTAGTTTTGTTAGCACTGATTTTAACTATCCCCTGTCAACATGCCCACTTGATTTAGTATTTAGACTTGACAGGGTGCTAGACACCAACTGTTGAGGCAGGCTAGCCTGTGATGTGTGTGTGTGTGTGTGTGTGCGAGAGAAAGGATGCATACACTCACGCACGCACACACACGGACAGGGGACAGAAAAATAACGAGACATTGGACAATTCAAATACCAATGATGTCACCCTTCTTATTGCCTAGCAGCATCCAACCAAATGAGACTGCAGATCAAACAAATTGTGAGAACAAAGACTGTGTGTGTGTGTGTGTGTATGTGTGTGTGTGTGTGTGTGTGTGTGTGTGTGTGTGTGTGTGTGTGTGTGTGTGTGTGTGTGTGTGTGTGTGTGTGTGTGTGAGGGTGGCATACTGAGACAGAGATGCAGTGTGTGAGAGAGGAGAACAGGAGCCCCAGAAGGACATCAATTTGTGTCAACATGAATGCTCAAAAAGAAACACACTTGAGACAAGAATTTTATAACATACTTAGGTTTTTATGTATCCCCCCCAAAAAAACTGGAATGTACAGGAGAGAGGAGGCCAGGGAGGTAACATAAACCATCTTATAGTGTCCTACAAAGTCTGCACTTAATCATCTCACAACATTCCTGGCAATCTCTCAACAGTCAGCCTTATCAATCTCAAAAAGGTCTTTACAATCTACCTAGCACATCTAGTCTCATGACAGTATCCCTCGTCTCATGACAGTATCCCTTTTCTCACCAACGTCTCATGACAGTATCCCACGTCTCATGACAGTATCCCTCTTCTCACCAACGTCTCATGACAGTATCCCTCTTCTCACCAACGTCTCATGACAGTATCCTTCGCCTCACCAACGTCTCATGACAGTATCCCTCGTCTCATGACAGTATCCCTCGTCTCACCATTGTCTCATGACAGTATCCCTCGTCTCATGACAGTATCCCTTGTGTCATAACATTATCCCTAGTCTCACAAATGTCTCATGTCAGTATCCTTCGTCTCACCAACGTCTGATCTGTCTCTCCTCAGTTCTGAAGTGAAAACCAGAGCGCTTCCTTCTCTGGATTAGGTTATTGCCACAAAATAACTGAGTGGAAAACAGCAGGTGAGAAAGATGGTGAAACCAAATGAAACACAACAGTATATGGAAAATGGTACACAGGGTATGGTAGAATGGACGGCAGATTTACACTAGCCTTACTGAGTCCAGCTGGTCCCTGTGAAAGCTGAATGTCTTGAAAGGAACACAAGGACATGACGTGATTATTCAAGCAATCAAAAAAATCTATATTTTCCTCTCTTGTGAGAGGCGTCTGTCCGCCATGTCTCAGGTAGTGTGCTGTTGCTTGTAGTCCAATCAGAGTCCAATATTATTGAAGGGTTGTGACGTCAATATGAGGTCCAGAATGTCCCAGAGTGATGATGAAATGTCACAGAGAGATGACATCAGACCCAGCGGGAGCTGATCTGTGATGTTTCCCATCACTCTGTCACTACCTTCAACGCTCTGACTATGAACCTCAACATCATAGAAACCATCATACAACATAAAAACAACTACAGTGGAAATCAGTTACTTTGTATGAAAACATTTATGAAACAATACATCTATGTCTGTGTATGAGGTGTGGTCCTGGGACCTGAGGACTGAGTTTAAAAGCCACAGAGATGTTTAAAGAGAATGAAAGAGATGTTTCACCTATAGTAGTCAGTATGTGCACATAAATGTTGAAAGGGTCCAGCAGAAAAAGGAAGTTCTAAATCACATTGGCAGGTGGACTTCAACATATACAGTTGAAGTCGGAAGATTACATACACCTTAGCCAAATACATTTAAACTCAGTTTTTCACAATTCCTGACATTTAATTCTAGTATAAATTCCCTGTCTTAGGTCAGTTAGGATCACCACTTTATTTTAAGAATGTGAAATGTCAGAATAATAGTAGAGATAATGATTTATTTCAGCTTTTATTTCTTTCATCACATTCCCAGTGGGTCAGAAGTTTACATACACTATATTAGTATTTGGTAGCATTGCCTTTAAATTGTTTAATTTGGGTCAAACGTTTTGGGTAGCCTTCCACAAGCTTCCCACAATAAGTTGGGTACATTTTGGCCCATTCCTCCTGACAGAGCTGGTGTAACTGATTCAGGTTTGTAGGCCTCCTTACTCACACACGTTTATCAGTTCTGCCCCCACATTTTCTATAGGAATGAGGTCAGGGCTTTGTGATGGCCACTCCAATACCTTGACTTTGTTGTCCTTAAACCATTTTGCCACAACTTTGGAAGTATGCTTGGGGTCATTGTTCATTTGGAAGAACCATTCGAGACCAAGCTTTAACTTCCTGACAGATGTCTTGAGATGTTGCTTCAATATATCCACTTAATTTTCCTTCCTTATTATGCCATCTATTTTGTGAAGTGCACCAGTCCCTCCTGCAGCAAAGCACCCTCACAACATGATGCTGCCACCCCCGTGCTTCACAGTTAGGATGGTGTTCTTCAGCTTGCAAGCCTCCCCCTTTTTCCTCCAAACATAACAATGGTCGTTATGGCCAAACAGTTCTATTTTTGTTTCATCAGACCAGAGGACATTTCTCCAAAAAGTACGATCTTTGTCCCCATGTGCAGTTGCAAAACATAGTTTGGCTTTTTTTATGGCGGTTATGGAGCAGTGGCTTCTTCCTTGCTGAGCGGCCTTTCAAGTTATGTCGATATAGGACAAGTTTAACTGTGGATATAGATACTTTTGGACCTGTTTCCTCCAGCATCTTCACAAGGTCCTTTGCTGTTGTTCTGGGAGCGATTTGCACTTTTTGCACCAAAGTATGTTCATCTCTAGGAGACAGAACACGTCTCCTTCCTGAGCGGTATGACGGCTGCGTGGTCCCATGGTGTTTATACTTGCGTACTATTGTTTGTACAGATGAACGTGGTCAGGCATTTGGAAATTGCTCCCAAGGATGAACCAGATTTGTGGAGGTCTACAATATTTTTTTCTGAGGTCTTGGCTTATTTCTTTTGATTTTCCCATGATGTCAAGCAAAGAGGCACTGAGTTTGAAGGTAGACCTTGAAAGACATCCACAGGTACCCCTCCAATTGACTCAAATTATGTCAATTAGCCTATCAGAAGTTTCTGAAGCCATGACCTAATTTTCTGGAATTTTCCAAGCTGTTTAAAGGCACAGTCAACTTAGTGTATGTAAACTTCTGACCCACTGAAATTAAGATACAGTGAATTTATAAGTGAAATAATCTATTTGTTAACAATTGTTGGAAAAATTACTTGTGTCATGCACAAAGTAGATGTCCTAACCGACTTGTCAAAACTATAGTTTGTTAACAAGAAATTTGTAGAGTGGTTGAATAACAAGTTTTAATGACAACCTAAGTGTATGTAAACTTCAGAATTCAACTGTACAGTATATGTTGACTATCGCCTGTGTCATTTCAACAATGAACTCCGACCTTTTCACCTTTATTAATTCCTGCGGCCAACCACAGGTCATCAGTTACCAGTGCAGTGTGGGAAACAAAACCAAACAGATAATTCACCTCTAAAAAAACACTTTCAGCGGGCGTAGAGAAGCAACATGAACAATGCAGTGTGTTAAGGTTTCAGTTCTGTTGCTATGGATGTGCATCTGGAGGCACAGTATGGGAGAATCACAGTGTTTGTGGCTTCATCTGTTCAAACACTTTCCCAATACTGTCATTTTCTTCCTCATATTGAGTACGCCTCTTTGTACCGTTGTACCATCCTCCTTCCTCTGTGAAACTTTATATACAGAAAAGTGAACTATTTCAATGCTAAGGCATTGTAGAGTGAGCGAGAGAATGGGAAAACAGAAGAGAAGACAAACACAAACACTGAAATAAATAAGTACCTAGATCTCATCCAGACTCTAAAACAGAGAACATACAGTACAATACATACAAGAAAAACTGTGTCTAACAGAAATCTGAATGGAAATATACAAATCTACAAATGAGTTATGAAATTATAATTTTATATAATCTGTAAATGATAACAGTGGGTAGAAATCAGAATCTTGCTTTGATATTTGTTCTTGTGGTACTGGTTTTACACACCAAACACAAGCAGACTTACAGGTTATGTGTAGGCACGCACGCACGCACACACATTCCGTCCCACAAACACACACACTAACACACACACTAACACTTTGAAAAGGTTTGACATTTCAGATCCACTGTCCTCCCTTTGAGTGAGAGGTGGGGACTGAGTCGCTGCCACTGTCCGTCAGCATAATGGCCCACATGTCCAGGACTCACGACCTCCATCATTGGGTTCACAGCAGGGAACAGATCAATACCCCCACCCAGACACAACCACCCCTCCATCCATCCATCCATCCACAGTGTCAGAGCACTGCACAGCACAGTCCATGGGGCAGGAGGTTGAGGATAGCCATCCCAAACAGTCAGCCATAGAGAGGGAGTTGGGGTGAGTGAGGGAGTAGAGGGAGCTAGAGGGACAGTTTTATTTCTATGTTGAAAACAGCAGTCTATGTGTTGGTACACCTGTATGTCTATGTCAGCCGGGCTGTGTGGCTGTCCCTCTCTCATACTTTGTAGTAGATGTTGGCTGGGCTCTGGGGGGGCATCTCCTGGACGATATAGACGGGGTGGCCGTAGTCCCCGCTCACCTTCTCATAGTGCGGGCAGTAGGCAGAGTCTGAAGTCCGCAGCGGGATGATGATGTCACTGGGCTCTGAGCCGTTGTTGCCTCCGGTGGAGCAGCCGGCCCCGCTGGTGCTGCCCCTCTTGGGGGTGAGGGTGGTCAGGGTCAGGGTGGGGTGGTGAGTCTCAGAGTGCTTGTTCTGTCGCCAGCGGTAACACACCACACAGATGACTGCGGTCACGATGAGGAGGAAGGCTCCGCCCCCTACCACTCCAGCGATCACCGCCACGCTAGAGGAGGTTGGAGGGTTGTTCCCGTTGTTCCCCTCGCCCTCGCCACCTGCCTTGGGTATCGTCCCATTCCCTGTAAGGGTAGAGAGATCAGAATCAATGACTTACTAATACTGTAGATACTGTATCATTAAACCAGTGAAGTGAGTTTCCTCTCCCTCTGGATACTGTACTGTAGACTGACTTACCTTTGGGGTGGAAGCGGTTTGGGTCTGGTTTGGGTTTGGGTGGGAGGCCATAAGCAGCTATGGGGAATCATAGAGTTGGTTTAGGGTTGTAAACATTTTTATGAATTTGCTTTTCTGTAAAGTGTATTGACATTTGAGGCTTTTGTTAAAGGACAATTCACTTTTCTCTAAGCAAATCTGTATATTTCAATGTTATATTCCATTTTGTTTGAAAGTGCACACAGAAAATATTGCTTGAGTCCAACAAAATGGAATATAACGTTGGGGATAACATTTTGCAATTACAGATTTTCATGTGTTTTTATTTTTTATTTATTTATTTTACCTTTTATTTAACTAAGCAAGTCAGTTAAGAACAGCAAAGATGCTGTTTCAAAAGTTGTTGTTTTTTTGTGTGCATTTGTTCATGTTTTATCTGTGACCCTGCAACTGCAGAACGAACATGAGTAAGTATATTGCTGGTGAGGTAAGTTGGTTCCAAAAAAGTGAACTTGTTCTTTAAATGCACTTAAAATAAATTGTGATTTGATTTGGCATATGGCAGGTTCATGAATATTATGAATATAAGGCCTTTACAAGAATATTGAAGACCCCATGTGCATTCATCTATATGAGGATGATAACTATTGAATGACTGATATGAAACCAAATCAAGGACAATCTATCTGATGAAAATACTCACTCTGTCCCACTTTGAGAATCACCTTCATCCCTCGTGTCACACACACTCCTCCTCTCATGCTGTCCAGTCCCTGCCTTGTCCCATCTGAGGTAGCTAAGAGACGAAGAGGAGGGGAGGAAGACTACAGTTAGATAGATACCTTACAACAGGGATGGGCAACTTTGATGGGGTTGGGGGCTACAACATTGCGAACGAAACATTTTAACAGCTCAATGTTTAACAGCGGAGATACGTGTTTTAGAGTTAATTTCGTGCAATTCTACAAATTTTGGCATAGGTTGGAGAGAAATTTTTGCAGTTTTTAATATGATATTTGAGTGAGACTGACTAACAAAATCAATGGGGGTCACCCGGTTGATAATTTGACCATGATTAAGAAGTTTAGCTAGCTGGCGGGCTAATTGAGTGACTATAAGTAACTGACATAACGAGAAAAACTGCTGATGCATAATCACATGTCAAAATTACACCTTGTGTATTCTACCATTCTAACTTGCAACAGTAAGTTGAGACCCCGACTGAGTTTAAAAAAAACTAAAACAAGTGGGGCCTTCTGGCCAGGGGAACTAGGTCAGAGCAGGGAGCCAGAAGTATTGCCCTGTCAGAAACACTGAACTCAATCCCACAACCATGCCTATGACATGACCCATATCGCCCACACAATTCCCCAGACACAGTCAGAATAACAAGCCAGCCACATCCCCTGACTGTTTAAATACCAACCCAGTCATAGTAATCCAAACCAAGACTAGTGGCCATTTAATGCCACATCACTCATAATCACATCACATCACATGACCACATGACACCCTCCAACAGTATCAACCACCCCTTCTATTTATCGCTTGAGGCTATAGATTACATAACACCAGTGGGTAAGGTGTAAGGAAAGGTATTACAAATCCCCACAAAATACTACAGTTTACTATAGAATTCTGTAGTAAGTGGTAGTATACTGTAGAAAACCACAACAGTGGTAGGCCTGATCACCGACAATGATGAGACCGCCTATAGGGAGGAGGTCAGAGAACTGGCAGTGTGGTGCCAGGACAACAACCTCTCCCTCAATGTGAGCAAGACGAAGGAGCTGATCGTGGACTACAGGAAAAGGCGGGCCGAACAGGCCCCCATTAACATTGACGGGGCTGTAGTCGAGGGGTCGAGAGTTTCAAGTTCCTTGGTGTCCACATCACCAACGAACTATCATGGTCCAAACATACCAAGACAGTCGTGAAGAGGGCACGACAAAACCTTTTCCCCCTCAGGAGACTGGAAAGATTTTGCATAGGCCCCCAGATCCTCAAAAGGTTCTACAGCTGCACCATCGAGAGCATCCTGACCGGTTGCATCGCCGCCTGGTATGGCAGCTACAGAGGGTAGTGTAAATGGCCCAGTAAATCACTGGGGCCAAGCTTCCTGCCATCCAGGACCGGTGTCAGAGAAAGAAAAAAAAAAATTGTCAGAGACTCCAGTCACCAAAGTTATAGACTGTTCTCTGCTACTACATGGCAAGCGGTACTGGAGCACAAAGTCTAGGACAAAAAAGCTCCTCAACAGCTTCTACCCCCAAGCCATTAGACTGCTGAACAATTCATAAAAATCTCAACCGGACAATTTACATTGACCCCCCCCCCCCCCCCCCCCCCCCGTACACTGCTGCTACTCGCTGTTTGTTTGTTACCTATGCATAGTCACTTCACCCCAACCTACATGTACAGATTAGCTCAACTAGCCTGCACCCCTGCACACTGACTCGGTACCGGTGCCCCCTGTATATAGCCTCGTTATTTTTATTCTTATTGTGTTACTTTTTATTTTAGTCTACTTAGTAAATATTTTCTTCATCTTGAATGGCACTGTTGGTTAAGGGCTTGTAAGTAAGAATTTCACGGTAAAGTCTACACTTGTTGTATTCGGGGCACATGTGGCCAATAAAGTTTGATTTGATTTGGAATACTATACTACCCACTGTAGTATCCCTCAAACATGTGTAGTACTTACTATATCATTTTGTAGTATACTGTAGAATACTATAGTAAATACGACAGTATACTACAGTCCGCAAAATCACTATAGGTAATACTACAGTATACTACAGTCATGTTTGCAACTCTACAGTAAATACTACAGTATTCTACAGTATTCAATGTAGTGATTTTGCAGACTTGAATCAGTTTACTGTAGTATACTGCAGTAAACTGTATTATACTGTAGAATACTGTATTACGCACTGTAGTATCCCTCGATCATG
The DNA here is from genome assembly GCF_045791955.1 of Oncorhynchus clarkii lewisi. Classification (NCBI taxonomy): domain Eukaryota; kingdom Metazoa; phylum Chordata; class Actinopteri; order Salmoniformes; family Salmonidae; genus Oncorhynchus; species Oncorhynchus clarkii. Next base: position 27,820,976 of record NC_092175.1, on the reverse strand, counting down.
TGTAGCACTTACTATAGAATTTCGTAGTATACCGTACAATACTATAGTTAATAAATATTATTGTATTATCTGCAAAAAAAACACTGTAGTAAATACTACTGTGTACTACAGACCACAAAAACACTACAGTAAATACTGCAGTCTGCAAAATCACTACATTAATTATTATAGTTTACTATAGTTCTTTTTACTACAGTATTTACTGTCACAAGTAAGTCTCAAGTCTTAGCACTCAAGTCCCAAGTCAAGTCCCAAGTCAAGACAGGCAAGTCAGAGTCAAGTCTCAAGTCAAGACTGACAAGTATCAAGTCAAATCTCAAGTCCTCAACTTTGAGTTTTGAGTCCTAAACAAGTCACAATGTGCTCTTCACCAAATGTAATACCATTTCATATTTTTAACAAGAGTAATAGTTAGTATATTACATTTACGCAAATCATGAATGCTTTTATGTCTATATATGTATTACTTTCCAAATAAACTTTATATTTCCATGGAAATACATGGGTAGCCATGAGAAAGGCTCCATCTGAATTCACTTGCCGACATTCCTCTGCACTGCCACACGTAGCTTTTTCTCAGCTGGCACAATTTGATTGGCTGCTGTCCGATTCAAACTGAAGCACTGGACACTTTTTTAAATCATTTTTAATATTAGCATATTTTTGTATATTTGGGCTTGGTTAGGGTATCAATCGGGTCAAAAGGCTCAAGTCCAAGTTAAATCACAAGTCATTGGTGTTAAAGTCAAAGTCGAGTTGCAAGTCATCATATTTGTGACTCGAGTCAGACTCGAGTCCAAGTCATGTGACTCGAGTCCAAGTCATGTGACTCGAGTCCAAGTCATGTGACTCGAGTCCAAGTCATGTGACTCGAGTCCAAGTCATGTGACTCGAGTCCACACCTCTGGTAAATACTACAGTATACTACAATCTGCAAAAGCACTACAGTACATTCTGCAGTCTGCAATATCACAACATTAATTACTATAGTTTACTATAGTTTTTTTTACTACAGTATTTACTGTATACTATAGTAAATTGTTAATACTACAGTATACTGCATTCATGTCAGCAACACTACAGTAACTAAGTATACTACAACAGTATTTAGTATCCGTGACAGTATTAGTCCGCAAAAACACTACAGTGAATACTATAGTATTCATACCATAGTATTTTTTCATGTGGATCCTCTCTCTCTCTCTCTCTCTCTCTCTCTCTCTCTCTCTATTGGAAGCAAAGGTGCAAAGAGGGAGAGAAGGAGAGGTGTAAGAACCATATATAAACAGAAAAGCGATAAAGAATGAGAGATAGAGAGGGTAAGAATGAGATATAAAGAATGAAATAGAGAGGTTTATTAGAGAGGGAGAGGTAGAGGGAGGAGGGAGGGAGGGTGGCTTTCATGGTGTATGGTATTTGAGTTGAGCAGACTCTCTCGCATGTCTCAGTTTAAAGGTTCACTGGTTTACTGAACATATATGACAAAGTGCTAATGACATGATTGTGTATGTGACAGACACACACACACACACACACACACACACACACACACACACACACACACACACACACACACACACAGACAGGAGTACATAGACACACATATATACATGCATGCATGCATGCACAATCGAGATGTAATCGAGATGATAACCAACTTTGGAGAGAGACAGAGAAGAAGAATGGAGAGAAAGAGCAAAGGAGAAAGAGAGAAAAGAAGGAATGAGTAATTGAGATGATGATCTGTGGTGAAGGAGAGAAAGAGAGAGAGCGGGATACACAGACACGGACAGAAACAGGCTGCCCCAAAAACCCCCAATAGAAGACAAAAGGGAAAAACTGTTCATTCATTTAACTACAAGGAGACTGACCCATTAACACATGAGCACACCCATTCTGTTGTACAGAGGATTTACACACAAACAAGAGACATGAGGAGGGGAGGGCTGTTTTCGTCTCTGACACATCCTAAATTGACCCAGCAAGTGACCCACTTAGCCCTAACCCCTACCCCTCCCCTCACCAAACCTCTCCTCTCTCCTAAATGAGAGAGCAGCTAAGGGATTCTTCATCTTGACCAAGGAAAGAGGAATCAGCGAAACTCCCAAAGATGGGTTTACCGCGCCTCTAACAGGGCTAAATCTAATGAACCGTTTAACCCATCACATTTGAAATTAAACACATCTGTGAGTCTTGCATAAAACCCCCTCCCAACATACTAATTCAGTTGAGCGGATTCAGGCTGTAGTCGAGCCCAAGTCAGCTGTCACTCTGTCTTACGGGCCGGGCTCCATCAGCATTAGCAGCACATACAGACACACAGAGCAGCTACACTGCTGGGGTACTCTCAGCCCACTCTGTCCAGCAGGGTGTTAAAACAGGGACACTGTCCAATGGGAGGTCACTGAACTCAAACACTCTGCTGCACTCGTTTGCCAGCATGCGCCTTGCAACGTGCAGGGAACGTAGCGCCATATCTGAACTTTTTTTTACAGAAAGGACGTCAATAATGCCCACTGTAAGGGAAGTGGACAGGTATGGCTAGACATGGCTGTAAATCTAGACTGCAGACTGTCTGTAAGTTGTTAAACTAAAACCCCAAACAGCAAGCAATGCAGGTGTAGAAGCACGGTGGCTAGGAAAAACTATGAGGGGTGGCCAGTCCTCTTCTGGCTGTGCCAGGTGGAGATTATAACAGAACATGGCCAAGATGTTCAAATGTTCATAGATGACCAGCAAGGTCAAATAATAATAATCACAGTGGTTGTAGAGGGTGCAACAGGTCAGCACCTCAGGAGTAAATGTCAGTTGGATTTTCATAGTCGATCATTTAGAGTATCTCTACCGCTCCTGCTGTCTCTAGAGAGTTGAACACTGCAGGTCTGAGACAGGTAGCACGTTATCTGTTGCTGTAAATGTGTCAGGGTGTGGTTGGCAGACGTGTGTAACCTACGTTCTAAATGGGACTCAGCGGAGCTCCATGCAGTATTGTGCTGCTCTATCAGTGGTCGGTGTAGTAGGGTTGGACTCTGACCTCTGACCCAGATGAGGGACACTTTAAAAAGTGCCAGGCTTCAACTTCCCCAAATGCAAAATCTGCTCATCTCACAGAGATGCAGCTTTACACTTGGCTGGCTGTTACAGTAGGTGGAAAGATTTTAAAATGTATACATTTAGGATGGACAATAAACCCATTGCAAATGATGTATTGATGGTAAAATACTTTTCTGTATTCAAGACATTGGGTCCTATTCTATCTAAACTCAGTAACCATATATATGGTCTAAAACACGTTTTTTATTGTGCTACAAGAATGCATATTTACATTCACACTCACCAATCCCATGTCCACTGCAAGAAGTTCCACTGCATATTGATTTAAACCTGCTTTCTAGCTAGGCAAGAATCTGGTAACTGGGTTGGATTGGTTCCTTGTATCGCTACTCAAACACTCCGATTCTTCCCTTTCTATTCTCCGTTCTATCTCTTTCCATTCATGCTTCAAATAATTTGTTTACAGGCTAACACACACTATATTTTCTCTCTCAAATCGAATTTGAGTTGTAAATTGTGCTTAAACAATTTTCCACAATCTGTGTGGGCAGCAGTGTCTCCAGAGCCAATAGCAGTGGCCCTGCCTCAGTGCACTAATCTGTAATTGGTGGAGTCACTGAGGACACCGCCTGATTGGACACCAATTGAAACAGATGATGCTTCACCTCTCTTTGATTGGATGAGGGCAGGGGCGGACTGGCCTTTTGGCATTTCGGGCAAATGCCAGATGGGCTGGTACGTGTTTAACCTAGTGGGCCTGTCTAATTTCGGTTTCTTGCACAAAATGACAATTTTCTGGCTAATAATGGCAGCTCCAATAAACAAAATGGGCAGGTGTGGGGGCCAAAAATGTCAGAAATGCCAGAGCCGAATTCTGATCCTAGTCCTGAATACTAACTGTGATTATTAGCCAATAGAAGGCTTGGCAGTTGAAGCAGGTACTCAGACTTAGGGTTAGGGTTCACTTTAGTTGAATAGTCAGATGCACATCGGTGACTTAACATTCATGTCCTTCCTTGTCTTTTCTCTCTCACTGTTCCGCTCTGGTCAATACACTTTCTGTCTCTGCAACCATCTGTGCCTGTGTCTACATCATCAGCACAGAAACGTCCCCCTCATTAGCACAATACTTCAGGTACTTTATGTACATCATCACAGTGCAGAGTACCTCTCTCCACATAGACTAATTCTATAGATATGGCATGATGCTGAAGGCCGAACCACAGAGATTTCCAACACAGGAAAATAAGGACAGACCAAAAGAGTGCAGGGAGGATGGGTTAGAAAATGGTGAAACGATGGCCGAAATAAGATAGAAGCTAGAGAGAATGCAGAAACGGAGAAAGAAGAGGAGAGAGGAAGGGAGAGATACATTAAGAAACAAGGAATATGTAACGCGAGGAGAGATGAAGCAGGAGCAGAGGGCTGGAAGAGAAGAGGAAAAAGAATGGAGGAGAAAGAATGGAGGAGAAAGAGAGTGAGAGAGAGAGAAAGAGAGAGAGAGAGAGAGAGAGAGAGAGAGAGAGAGAGAGAGAGAGTGAGGTGATGTAGAGGCCCTATCGGAGTCTGAAATCAGAAAGGGTTTTCTGGGTCATGTTCCTGTCAGCCCCAGTGAGGAGATAGGGAGAGATAAGGCGTGGAGGAGGATAGAGATAACACACAGGATGAGGAAACACACACAGGCACATTGTCAGACAGGCAGACAGTTGAAAGAGAAAACTGTGGGCTCCATCAGCTCGGTAATGGCTGCTTATGCTCTACCTGGATCACTCTGACAGATACACACTACCTGGGACAGATTACCAAACATACCTAAACGCCATTTATTATTATCCAACTGTCGAACAAGGACGCACACGCACATTCTCCAAAACCTATGATATGAAGACAAACAGAATCATAGCCACCTACACTCACTGGCACAAGTGCTCACACGCATTCTCCAATGCCTACTTAAGTGTCCCTTATCATCCATGTTCCATCCAATTAAGCATGTGTAAAATTAATCATGTCTGTTCATTATGTGAGGCGAATCGTTGTTCCAGCCCGGCAGAGGTGTGTTATTGACAGGAGAGCGGGGTGAAATGTTGAACATGGAAAGGGGATTGGAGATCTGAGATAGCTCTACATCAGTTAAGGCTATTTCCCCTAGAGTACAATCAAAAAGCCAGAGCCCACCCCCACACTGCAACCCCCTTTCACAAAGAGGAGAACAAATCAAGAGACATTATAGAGAGCTATCCAGCCAAACTAACCCAGTCTGACAACCGAGTCAGAGCACAGCCAAGGGGAAAACGCGAGAGAGAGAGAGAGAGAGAGAGAGAGAGTGAGGGAGTGAGTGATGGAAAGAGCGAGCAAGTGAGAGGGGGAGAGAGAGGGAGGGAGAAAGACAGAGAGAGAGAGAGAGAGAGAGAGAGAGAGAGAGAGAGAGAGAGGGGGTGGGGGAGAGAGGGAGGGAGTGAGAGAGAGTGTAGACATGTTAGCTGTGCTATTTCTGTTTGTGTTACTTATGTCAATGATAGGCCCCTGTGTGGCTGTGTGTGTGGCAGCAGGTATGTGTGTGTGTGACTGTGTTTGTGGCAGCAGCATTACATGTGTTAGCTGTGTGACTGTGTGTGTGGCAGCAGCATTCTATGTGTTAGCTGTGTGTGTGTTTTCTCTCTGTGTTGTGTGAAGCTCTACAGTATCATCACAGTGTGATGGTGGGTGTCTTTTGTGTGTGTGTGAGGCGAGAGGATACGGCCTGTTACGTTACAAAACCTGGGAAAAGAAGATGGGCCTCCCCCTCTCTCTGTTCATTATCCTAATTAGTTTCTTAATGGCATACATTAAAAGTATGTCACTGGTTGGAGGAGGGTAGCAGGACAGATGGGAGAAAAGAAAGGAATGGATATACTGTATCTACAGTATCTGTACAAAAACAAATATGTCCTATATCTTCTATACGTTTCAAATATCAGATATGAGTATAAAGGTCAACACCTAAAAACACTTCAGACACGCATAAAAGCTAACATTTTATGGTTGGAGACATGTTATAACACGTTTGCTCACAGACCACATAAACTAAGCACCACCCTCTGTCAGGCCTTAGATGCCAACACAGCAGGTTGACTGGCATCTGACAGGGCTTGGTTCATCTCTAGTACCTGAAGAGAGGAGATAGTCTGACTGGCACCTGACAGGTCTCAAGTTTTATTAGTCATATGTACAGGATGCACATGGTGTACACCAGACTTCCCCAACTGGTGGCTCGCTGGCCGAATTTGGCACTCAGGTAATTTTATCTGGCCCTCCAAGTTCTTTGAGCAAAAAACAAACAGAAAATGTTGATTTTATTTTGGGACATAAATGACAGTAAAAACATCAGCATAATCAGCTCAGTGATTTTAATTTGGAAATCTGTTCAAAAGTATTCCCACACATAATAGAGAGATATATGTGATTGTACACAAATAAATGTAAGCAAGGTTTGAAATTATTATGTTTTCGTCAAATGTTATATCTGTTTGGGCTTCTTGTGGTCAATTTGCCAAATTATTTGTAATTGTGTTACGGCCCCCTGACCATTCGCTCAAGAAAAAGTAGGCTCTTTGTCAAATTTCTGCCCTGGTCAACTGTAAATGCTGTTTTTGTGAAGTGGAAACGTCTAGGAGCAACAACGGCTCAGCCGCGAAGTGGTAGGCCACACAAGCTCACAGAACGAGACTGCCAAGTGCTAATGCGTTTAGTGCGTAAAAATCGTTTGTCCTCTGTTGCAACACTCCAAACTGCCACTGGAAGCAACGTCATCAAAATAACTGTTCGTCGAGCTTCATGAAATGGGTTTCCATGGCCGAGCAGCCGCACACAAGCCTAAGATCCACATGAGCAATGCCAAGCATCGGCTGGAGTGGTGTAAAGCTCGCCGCCATTGAACTCTGGAGCAGTGGAAATGCATTCTCTGGAGTGATGAATCACGCTTTACCCTCTGGCTGTCCGACAGACAAATCTGGGTTTGGCAGATGCCAGGAGAATGCTACCTGCCCTAATGCATAGTGACAAATATTTGGGCTAGGCCAAGCCCCCCGCAAAGTACGGCCCGTGGGCCGTATCCGGCCTGCCGGGCACTTCAATCCGGCCCGCGAGACATCCAATTGGTAGTTACAATCTTGTCCCATCGCTGCAACTCCTGTACGGACTCAGGAGAGGCGAAGGTCGAGAGCTGTGTCAAGAAGCCGCATTGCTTCTTGACACAATGCCCGCTTAACCCGGAAGCCAGCCACACTAATGTGTCGGAGGAAACACCATACACCTGGTGACCATGTCAGCGTGCATGCGCCCGGCCCTTCACAGGAGTCACTAGAGCGCAATGGGACAAGGAAATCTCGACCTGCCAAACTCTCTCCTAACCTGGACGACGCTGGGCCAATGGGTCTCCCAGTCACGGTCAGCTGTGACACAGCCTGGGATCGAACCCGGGTCTGTAGTGACACCTCAAGCACTGCAGTGCCTTAGACTGCTGTGGCACTTGCAAATTGATTTTAACAAACAATTGCTCCCCCAAGAAATGTGGCCCTCCTTTGAATTTCAAAATCCCGATGTGACCCTCGAGCCAAAAAGTTTGAAGGAAGATCTTAATGCTACAGCATACAATTACATTCTAGACATTTCTGTGCCTGCACAGAGCCCTGACCTCAACCACAGCGAACACCTTTGGGATGAATTGGAACGCCGATTGCGAGCCAGGCCTAATCGCCAAACAGCTCTCGTGGCTGAATGGAAGCAAGTCCTTGCAGCAATGTTACAACATCTAGTGGAAAGCCTTTTCCAGAAGAGTGGAGGCTGGAGTCTTTGACAATTTTTATGGTCTTCCTCTGACACCGCCTAGTATAGAGGTCCTGGACTGCAGGGAGCTCGGCTCAAGTTATGTTCTGGGCAGTACGCACTACCCTCTGTAGTGCCTTGTGGTCAGATGCCAAGTAATTGCCATACCAAGCGGTGATGCAGCCAGTCAAGATTCTCTCAATGGTGCAGATGTAGAACTTTTTATCTGAGGGGAGATGCCCAATCTTTTCAGTATCCTGTGGGACAAGAGGCATTGTTGTGTTGTGTTTAAAGTTCTTACATCGGCTATTGAGAGCGTGATCACACAGTCATCCAGAACAGCTGGTGCTCTCATGCATAATTCAGTGTTGCTAGCCTCGAAGCGCGCATAGAATGTATTTAGCTCGTCTGGTAGGCTTGCGTTAATGGACAGCTTGTGGCTGTCTACCAGACGCAAGCCAACAAGCCTAGATATTTTATTTTTATTTTTGTATTCACTCTTTTGAGAGTTTGCACCTGGTCATCCGGAGCAGCGAGACAGCGTTCCTGGATGGCTCAATATTGTCTGCCTCGAAGCGAGCATAGAATGCGTTAAGCTCGTCTGGGAGGGAGGCTTCGGTGGGCACCACACAGCTGGATTTGCCTTTGTAGTCCGTGATAGCTTGTTGTCCATGCCACTTGTCACGAGTCTGAGTTGTCGAACATCAATTAAAGTTTGAGTTTGTATTGTCTTTTTGTGCCCCTAATGGATTTGCGGAGCTCGTACCTGCTTGCCTTGTACAAGTCACACAGTCTGCCAGTCTGTCTCTAGTACCTGAAGAGAGGAGACACAGTCAGATTATAGTGATGGTGATGAGTACAAAGGTCCTCTTCCTGAAGCCATTACATCATCACCATCACGCTCCACGCTCCATACGGGCAGATTGTTGGGCATTTTTACATCTATTAAAGACTTAGCTGGTTTGGGACTGAGGACCATACCGTAAATTAAGCCTCTGGCATAACATCAAATCCCATAGAGACAACAATGCCAAAGCCTCAGGGGTGGTAGGAGAATGTGTGTGTGTGTGTGTGTGTGTGTGTGTGTGTGTGTGTGTGTGTGTGTGTGTGTGTGTGTGTGTGTGTGATAATTTATGAAAGAGTGTATGGCAGACTATGAGTACAGTATTTAGCTCTACAAGTGCATGTTATAGTGAATACCCCAGTTACAGACATCAACTCTATATTATGCTGGTATCCTCTCTCTCCTCCCTCAATCTGTCTGCCTGTCTATCTTTCACCATCCCTCTCTATTTCTCTCCCTCCATCCTCCATCCCTCCATCCCCCTCTGTCCTAGTCTCTAGTTAACAGCTGGTGGAGAGAATTTCCCCAATCCCCTGACCACTGTAATCTCTCTCTGCTCACACAGCTGTCTGTAAAAAGAGCCTTTCTTCACTCAGTGCATGTGGAAGTGTGTGTGTGTGTACGAGAGAGAGAGAGATAGAGACAGATAGCGAGAGAGAGAAAGAGAGACAGAAATTCCCTGCAGAATTCCTGCCTTCATGTAAAAAAGAAACTTCTTTCATCGAAGAGATCCAGAATGCTCAGCAATATGCTTCTGTTGTATGTGTGTGGGTGTGTGAGAGAGTGTGTGTTAATATGAGTTGCTGCCAGAGCCAGAAGGTTAATGAATCACTGTGTTAAACTTCCTCAATCCAATTAGTGTGGGAGTCTTACAGCATGACCTTTATCAGTGAAGAAAACACACACGGACACTCACACACACAACACACACACACAACACACACACACACACACACACACACACACACACACACACACACAAACAGTACCCACATGCTGTTAGGTTAAGCACATGCAAAAAACGTGCAGAAACATACTACAGAAGTATGAACAAGCAGATACAAAGGTCATCTCTCATCTCTGTTGCGCTCAGTCTTTACACACACACACACACACACACACACACACACACACACACACACACACACACACACACACACACACACACACACACACACACACACACACACACACAGTGTGGTGCGGTTTCGATTGTTGACCTAGATCGGGGAGGCCACATGTCACTTTGTGTTATTCACAGTAATCACACAGCCCCCTCCCTCCTCCTTCACACACACACACACACACACACACACACACACACACACACACACACACACACACACACACACACACACACACACACACACACACACACACACACACACACACACACACACACACACACTGGGTACAGTGACTGGACTGTCACTAGCGAGTGGCCCATGTTCTCTCACAGTCTCTGCCCAATCTGCATCTCTCCTCAACCCTCTCGCTTTCTCTGTCAGACTCTCTCTCTGTCTGTGTCTTTGAGTTCATCACCCCAAAAAATCCATGCAAAAACATATTTACAACATACACAGACGTATGCACTCACATGTAAGCACACACACGCACTGAGTGGGCAAACTGTCTACTCCTTTTTGTTATTTCAGTTTAACACTGATAAATAATACAACAAGCTCCTCAATTATTAACCTCTCTAAACAGTACAGGCTGATGCACCATGACACCATGAAACACAAACGGTCACAGGCCAACCTACCAACAGCCAGCACACTCATATTTGCACACACAGAAAAATGCACAGTCAGGTAAAACACACACACACCCACGCAGGCATGCAAACACGCACGCACACACACACACACACACACACACACACACACACACACACACACACACACACACACACACACACACACACACACAGTCACACGTGGAACATCTGAATGAGAAATGTCCAAACACACAGCAATCCTGGGGCGGCAGGTAGCCTTGTGGTTAGAGTGTTGGGCCAGAAACTGAAAAGCTGTTGGATCGAATCCCCGATCAAAGCACTGTTCCCTGGGCAATGATGGCGTGGATGTGGATTAAGGCAGCTGCCCACAGGTCTCTGATTCAGAGAGGTTGGGTTAAATGCGGAAGACACATTTCAGTTGAATGCAATCAGCTGTACAATTGATTAGGTATCCCCTTTCCTCCTCTGATGCGTCGCGTTGTTTGACTGCCACTTTCGTTACTCATGTTGTCTTGGCTGAAGTGAGAAGAGTCATATGACTGCAGAGTGATCAAACCTAGTTGTCAGAGCTATTATAACTGCAGTGCAGGAGAACCGCTCACTGAATACGCTAATCTGACACTAAAACATGACTGTGTCTACCACTCTTACATTATATATATATATATACATACAGTGCCTTGAAAGTATTCGGCCCCCTTACACAATCATGAAGTGGAACGACATTTATTGGATATTTCAAACTTTTTTAACAAATCAAAAACTGAAAAATTGGCCGTGCAAAATTATTCAGCCCCTTTACTTTCAGTGCAGCAAACTCTCTCCAGAAGTTCAGTGAGGATCTCTGAATGATCCAATGTTGACCTAAATGACTAGTGATGATAAATACAATCCACCTGTGTGTAATCAAGTCTCCATATAAATGCACCTGCACTGTGATAGTCTCAGAGGTCCGTCAAAAGCGCAGAGAGCATCATGAAGAACAAGGAACACACCAGGCAGGTCCGAGATACTGTTGTGAAGAAGTTTGAAGCCGGATTTGGATACAAAAAGATTTCCAAAGCTTTAAACATCCCAAGGAGCACTGTGCAAGCGATAATATTGAAATGGAAGGAGTATCAGACCACTGCAAATCTACCAAGACCTGGCCGTCCCTCTAAACTTTCAGCTCATACAAGGAGAAGACTGATCAGAGATGCAGCCAAGAGGCCCATAATCACTCTGGATGAACTGCAGAGATCTACAGCTGAGGTGGGAGACTCTGTCCATAGGACAACAATCAGTCGTATATTGCACAAATCTGGCCTTTATGGAAGAGTGGCAAGAAGAAAGCCATTTCTTAAAGATATCCATAAAAAGTGTCATTTAAAGTTTGCCACAAGCCACCTGGGAGACACACCAAACATGTGGAAGAAGGTGCTCTGGTCAGATTAAACCAAAATTGAACTTTTTGGCAACAATGCAAAACGTTACGTTTGGCGTAAAAGCAACACAGCTGAACACACCATCCCCACTGTCAAACATGGTGGTGGCAGCATCATGGTTTGGGCCTGCTTTTCTTCAGCAGGGACAGGGAAGATGGTTAAAATTGATGGGAAGATGGATGGAGCCAAATACAGGACCATTCTGGAAGAAAACCTGATGGAGTCTGCAAAAGACCTGAGACTGGGACGGAGATTTGTCTTCCAACAAGACAATGATCCAAAACATAAAGCAAAATCTACAATGGAATGGTTCAAAAATAAACATATCCAGGTGTTAGAATGGCCAAGTCAAAGTCCAGACCTGAATCCAATCGAGAATCTGTGGAAAGAACTGAAAACTGCTGTTCACAAATGCTCTCCATCCAACCTCACTGAGCTCGAGCTGTTTTGCAAGGAGGAATGGGGAAAAAAATCAGTCTCTCGATGTGCAAAACTGATAGAGACATACCCCAAGCGACTTACAGCTGTAATCGCAGCAAAAGGTGGCGCTACAAAGTTTTAACTTAAGGGGGCTGAATAATTTTGCACGCCCAATTTTTCAGTTTTTGATTTGTTAAAAAAGTTTGAATTATCCAATAAATGTCGTTCCACTTCACGATTGTGTCCCACTTGTTGTTGATTCTTCACAAAAAATACAGTTTTATATCTTTATGTTTGAAGCCTGAAATGTGGCAAAAGGTCGCAAAGTTCAAGGGGGCCGAATACTTTCGCAAGGCACTGTATATATATATATATATATATATATATATATATATATATATTACCTTTATTTAACTAGGCAAGTCATTTAAGAACAAATTCTTATTTACAATGACGTCCTACCAGGGAACAGTGGGTTAACTGCCTTGTTCAGGGGCAGAAAGCTCTAACCCCTAGGCTAGCTGCCACCCCCTGCATCAACTGCCTCAACTGCATCAACATACCTGCATCATCTGAATTTATCTAACCGGATGCCGGATGCAAAATCACTACTGAGCACAATACGTGAAACCCAAAGCTAGAAAAGCTGACATCACATCACACACACACACACACACACACACACACACACACACACACACACACACACACACACACACACACACACACACACACACACACACACACACACACACACACACACACACACACACACACACACACACACACACACACCTGCAGCTTTGGCCCTGAGTGCCATGTTTGCTGGTCAAGTGTGGCTGTGGTATGGCTAGCTGCCTGACTCTGAGCTGTGGGCTGGAGTCCCAGTCGACTGGGTCATTCCCCCACTGTGTCCTTGAGCTCTCCATGGTGTATTACGGTCAATTAAACACCAGTGCACAAATGACCTCAACATGTTTATGCAAATATGTAAAACAGCAGGCCGGTGAGTGAATTCCCTCTCCTCGCCCAGCTTTCTGTCTCTCAGTGCTCCAACTCATTACTGCCATATTGGAAAAATTAACAAATGCCAAGATAGGTTAATTAAATGTGATTTCCCCATGGTTAGGTTCACACACATACGCACGCACGTACACACACACACACACACACACACACACACTAACACACACACACGCCACACGCATGAACACACCCACATACTAGCATCTGTCCATCTAGCATCTGTCATAAAGGTAGAAGGCAAAACTATGCCAGAATGCTCACATCAGAATATACAACCATGTCATAACCTTTGTAAAGATTCAATTGAAGAAAAAAATGCATCTGGTCTACATGCAGTGAGCTGAGACATATTTTCCAAACACTCTTGTTTGGATTTGCAATACAAGAGTGTATCATCATGCCTTTCCATATTTCCCCAGTGTGGGGAGTGGATGTGATGTGAGTGACATAGTGTCTCGTCGCTGTCTGTCATGGCTGGATCAGAGCATGCCCATGTAGAGATCTGCTGACATGCTACTGTCATGCAGGGGAGTACACACACTCCTGAGCCCCAGACATCACACACACACACACACACACACACACACACACACACACACACACACACACACACACACATACACGTGCACACACACAAACAAGTGCGCACACACACACACACGTGCACACATACACGTGTACACACATACACGTGCACACACACACGTGCACACACACACATTCTGCCACCCCTGAGGGGCTGATCTGTTGTCACTACTGTTGTGAGAGACATATGGAAATTATTTCTCATAGAGACACAGAAATGCATGACAAACTGGAATGTTAAGGAGCAGAAAAATAAATGTACAGCATTACATTTTCTTGAAATGTTCTGTAACAATAGTGCTTCCATGGTGTTCTGTAATGATAGTGTTTCCATGGTGTTCTGTAATGATTGTGTTTCCATGGTGTTATGTAATGATAGCTCTTCCATGGTGTTCTGTAACCATAGTGTTTCCATGGTGTTCTGTAACGATAACTCTTCAGTGGTGTTCTGTAACGATAGTGTTTCCATGATGTTCTGTAACGATAACTCTTTCATGGTGTTCTGTAACGATAGTGTTTCCATGGTGTTCTGTAACGATAGCTCTTCCATGGTGCTCTGTAACGATAGCTCTTCCATGGTGTTCTGTAACGATAGCTCTTCCATGGTGTTCTGTAACGATAGCTCTTCCATGGTGTTCTGTAACGATAGCTCATCCATGGTGTTCTGTAACGATAGCTCTTCCATGGTGTTCTGTAACGATAACTCTTCCATGGTGTTCTGTAACGATAGGGTTTCCATGATGTTCTGTAACGATAACTCTTTCATGGTGTTCTGTAACGATAGTGTTTCCATGGTGTTCTGTAACGATCGCTCTTCCATGGTGTTCTGTAACGATAGCTCTTCCATGGTGCTCTGTAACGATAGCATTTCCATGGTGTTCTGTAACAATAGTGTTTCCATTGTGTTCTGTAACCATAGTGTTTCCATGATGTTCTGTAACGATAACTCTTCCATGGTGTTCTGTAACGATAGTGTTTCCATGATGTTCTGTAACGATAACTCTTCCATGGTGTTCCGTAACGATAACTCTTCCATGGTGTTCTGTAACCATAGTGTTTCCATGATGTTCTGTAACGATAACTCTTTCATGGTGTTCTGTAACGATAGTGTTTCCATGGTGTTCTGTAATGATAGCTCTTCCATGGTGCTCTGTAACGATAGCTCTTCCATGGTGTTCTGTAACGATAGCTCTTCCACGGTGTTCTGTAACGATAGCTCTTCCACGGTGTTCTGTAACGATAGCTCTTCCATGGTGTTCTGTAACGATAGCTCTTCCATGGTGTTCTGTAACGATAACTCTTCCATGGTGTTCTGTAACGATAGTGTTTCCATGATGTTCTGTAACGATAGTGTTTCCATGATGTTCTGTAACGATAACTCTTTCATGGCGTTCTGTAACGATAGTGTTTCCATGGTGTTCTGTAACGATAGCTCTTCCATGGTGTTCTGTAACGATAGCTCTTCCATGGTGCTCTGTAACGATAGCATTTCCATGGTGTTCTGTAACAATAGTGTTTCCATGGTGTTTTGTATCGGTAGTGTTTCCATGGTGTTCTGTAACGATAGCTCTTCCATGGTGTTCTGTAACTATAGTGTTTCCATGGTGTTTTGTATCGGTAGTGTTTCCATGGAGTTCTGTAACGATAGCGTTTCCATGATGTTCTGTAACGATAGTGTTTCCATGGTGTTTTGTATCGGTAGTGTTTCCATGGTGTTTTGTAACGATAGCGTTTCCATGGTGTTTTGTAACGATAGCGTTTCCATGATGTTCTGTAACGATAGTGTTTCCATGGTGTTTTGTATCGGTAGTGTCTCCATGGTGTTCTGTAATGATAGCCCTTCCATGGTGTTCTGTAACGAAAGCGTTTCCATGATGTTCTGTAACGATAGCGTTTCCATGATGTTCTGTAACGATAGCATTTCCATGGTGTTCTGTAACAATAGTGTTTCCATGGTGTTCTGCAATGATAGTGTTTCCATGGTATTCTGTAACGATAGTGTTTCCATAGTGATTAATAACAATAGAGTTTCCATGGTGTTCTGTACCAATAATGTTTCCATGGTGTTCTGCAACAATAATGTTTCCATTGTGTTCTGTAATGATAGCGTTTCCATTGTGTTCTGTAACAATAGTTTTTCCAAGGTGTTCTGTAAAGATAGTGTTTCCATGGTGTTCTGTAACGATTGTGTTTCCATGGTGTTATATAATGATAGCTCTTCCATGGTGTTCTGTAACCATAGTGTTTCCATGGTGTTCTGTAACCATAGTGTTTCCATGGTGTTCTGTAACGATAGTGTTTCCATTGTGTTTTGTATCGGTAGTGTTTCCATGGTGTTCTGTAATGAAAGCGTTTCCATGGTGTTTTGTATCGGTAGTGTTTCCATGGTGTTTTGTATCGGTAGTGTTTCCATGGTGTCCTGTAACGAAAGCGTTTCCATTATGTTCTGTAACGATAGTGTTTTTATGGTGTTCTGTAACGATAGCATTTCCAAGGTGTTTTGTATCGGTAGTGTTTCCATGGTGTTATGTACCCAAAGTGTTTCCATGATGTTCTGTAATGATAGCGTTTCCATGATGTTCTGTAACGATAGCGTTTACATGGTGTTCTGTAATGATAGTGTTTCCATGGTGTTCTGTCATTATAGTTTTTCCATGGTGTTCTGTCATGATAGTGTTTCCATGGTGTTCTGTAATGATTGTGTTTCCATGGTGTTATGTAATGATAGCTCTTCCATGGTGTTCTGTAACCATGGTGTTTCCATGGTGTTCTGTAACCATAATGTTTCCATTGTGTTCTGTAACAAAAGCGATTCCATTGTGTTTTGAAAACTAGAGTTTTTCCAGGGTGTTCTGTAAACATAGTGTTTCCATGGTGTTCTGTAATGATTGTGTTTCCATGGTGTTATGTAATGATAGCTCTTCCATGGTGTTCTGTAACCATAGTGTTTCCATGGTGTTCTGTAACCATAGTGTTTCCATTGTGTTCTGTAACGATAGTGTTTCCATGGTGTTTTGTATCGGTAGTGTTTCCATGGTGTTTTGTAACGATAGCGTTTCCATGATGTTCTGTAACAATAGTGTTTCCATGGTGTTTTGTATCGGTAGTGTTTCCATGGTGTTCTGTAACGATAGCTCTTCCATGGTGTTCTGAAATGATAGCATTTCCATGGTGTTCTGTAACCATAGTGTTTCCATGGTGTTCTGTAATGATAGTGTTTCCATGGTGTTCTGTCATTATAGTTTTTCCATGGTGTTCTGTCATGATAGTGTTTCCATGGTGTTCTGTAATGATTGTGTTTCCATGGTGTTATGTAATGATAGCTCTTCCATGGTGTTCTGTAACCATGGTGTTTCCATGGTGTTCTGTAATTATAGTGTTTCCATGGTGTTCTGTAATAATAGTTTTTCCATGATGTTCTGTAATGATTGTGTTTCCATGGTGTTCTGTAATTATAGTTTTTCCATGGTGTTCTGTAATGATTGTGTTTCCATGGTGTTCTGTAATGATTGTGTTTCCATGGTGTTCTGTAATGATAGTTTTTCCATTGTGTTCTGTAACGATAGTGTTTCCATAGTGATTAATAACAATAGAGTTTCCATGGTGTTCTGTACCAACAATGTTTCCATGGTGTTCTGTAACAATAATGTTTCCATTGTGTTCTGTAACGATAGCGTTTCCATGGTGTTCTGTAACGATAGTGTTTCCATGGTGTTCTGTAACGATTGTGTTTCAATGGTGTTCTATAATAATAGTTCTTCCATGGTGTTCTGTAACCATAGTGTTTCCATGGTGTTCTGTAACCATAGTGTTTCAATGGTGTTCTGTAACGATAGTGTTTCCATGGTGTTTTGTATCGGTAGTGTTTCCATGGTGTTCTGTAACGATAGCGTTTCCATGATGTTCTGTAACAATAGTGTTTCCATGGTGTTTTGTATCGGTACTGTTTCTATGGTGTTCTGTAACGATAGCTCTTCCATGGTGTTCTGAAATGATAGCATTTCCATGGTGTTCTGTAACCATAGTTTTTCAATGGTGTTCTGTAATGATAGCTCTTTCATGGTGTTCTGTAACTATAGTGTTTCCATGGTGTTCTGTAATGATAGTGTTTCCATGGGGTTCTGTAATTATTGTTTTTCCATGATGTTCTGTAATGATAGTGTTTCCATGGTGTTCTGTAATGATAGTTTTTCCATTGTGTTCTGTAACGATCGTGTTTCCATAGTGATTAATAACAATAGAGTTTTCATGGTGTTCTGTAACAATAATGTTTCCATTATGTTCTGTAATGATAGCGTTTCCATTGTGTTCTGTAATGATAGTGTTTCCATTGTGTTCTGTAACGACAGTGTTTCCAAGGTGTTCTGTAAAGATAGTGTTTCCATGGTGTTCTGTAATGATAGTGTTTCCATGGTATTCTGTAATTATAGTTTTTCGATGGTGTTCTGCAATGATAGTGTTTCCATGGTGTTCTGTAATAATAGTTTATCCATGATGTTCTGTAACGATAGCATTTACATGGTGTTCTGTAACGATAGTGTTTCCATGGTGTTCTGTAACGATAGTGTTTCCATGGTGTTCTGTAACGATAGCTCTTCCATGGTGTTCTGAAATGATAGCATTTCCATGGTGTTCTGTAACCATAGTGTTTTCACGGTGTTCTGTAATGATAGCTCTTTCATGGTGTTCTGTAATGATAGTGTTTCCATGGTGTTCTGTAACGATAGTGTTTCCATGGTGTTCTGTAACGATAGCTCTTCCATGGTGTTCTGAAATGATAGCATTTCCATGGTGTTCTGTAACCATAGTGTTTTCACGGTGTTCTGTAATGATAGCTCTTTCATGATGTTCTGTAATGATAGTGTTTCCATGGATTTCTGTAATGATAGTGTTTCCATGGTGTTCTGTAATGATAGTTTTTCCATTGTGTTCTGTAACGATCGTGTTTCCATAGTGATTAATAACAATAGAGTTTTCATGGTGTTCTGTAACAATAATGTTTCCATGGTGTTCTGTAACAATAGTGTTTCCATTGTGTTCTGTAACAATATGTTTCCATGGTGTTCTGTAACGATAGTGTTTCCATGGTGTTCTGTAACAATAATGTTTCCATTATGTTCTGTAATGACAGTGTTTCCATTGTGTTCTGTAACGATAGTGTTTCCAAGGTGTTCTGTAAAGATAGTGTTTCCATTGTGTTCTGTAATGACAGTGTTTCCATTGTGTTCGATAACGATAGTGTTTCCATGGTGTTCTGTAACGATAGTATTTCCATGGTGTTCTGTAGCGATAGTGTTTCCATAGTGATTAGTAACAATAGAGTTTCCATGGTGTTCTGTAACGATAATGTTTCCATGGTGTTCTGTAACATTAATGTTTCCATTTTGTACTGTAACGATAGCGTTTCCATGGGGTTCTGTAACGATAGTGTTTCCATTGTGTTCTGTAACGATAGTGTTTCCAAGGTGTTCTGTAACGATAATGTTTCCATGGTGTTCTGTAACAATACTATTTCCATTGTGTTCTGTAACGATAGCGTTTCCATGGTGTTCATAACAATAGTGTTTCCATGGTTTTCTGTAATGCTAGTGTTCCGTGGTGTTCAGTAACAATATTGTTTCCATGATGTTCTGTAACGATAGCATTTCCATGGTGTTCTGTAATGATAGTGCTTCCATGTTGTTCTGTAATTATAGTGTTTCCATGGTGTTCTGTAATGATAGTGCTTCCATTGTGCATACCTGACATTTCTAAAACGTGTGCCTTTTCACACACGCACACACACACACATCCCATCATCTCTCTCACATGCACACACACACACGCACACACATCCCCTCACCTATGATGTAGTAGTCCTGCAGGGTCTTGAACTCATGTCCCCACAGGTTGGGGGAGAACTCCTGGAACTTGATGGTGAAGCGCATGTCACTGTTGGGCTTGTCACAGGTGAGCAGCAGGTTTGGCGCGCCCATCACCTCACAGCGGTCAGCCTGCTCGCGTGTGGACACCAGGTACAGCTTGTAGTACTCATACTCACTGGGGGAGCGGGGGCCTTGGGGGTTGGAGGCTGGGCAGATGAGATCTAGACGATCCCCTATCTGGGGGTACAACACATAGCCCCTGTCATCCTGAAACCTGCAGAGAGAGAGGGAGGGAGACAGAGATGAGAATGGTATCCATGGCAACCAGTGATTGGCAGTGTGATATTTACCCATCTCTGTGTCTGACAGCTTGTGTTTGGAGAGGAGGCCTCTCATCTATTCATGGCACATTTTTGAGGCACAGACAGGTGCCTGTGGGAGCACTGGGTGTGAGGGTACATGCATGCCTGTGAGAGTGGTACATGTATGTGTGTTTCTTTCTGTAGATGAATGTGTGTGTGTTGTGTTGCATGGCCAATCCCCAGGGACCACTTCAATCGCAACACACATTACACTGTCATTTAGAGGATGCCCTTATGGAAATCATTTCCCAGTGAATACAAATCAAATCACAGCCTAATATCAGCACCGCATCAACACCATTAACAAGACGTTTAACAAGACTGCAATTTGTAGCAGACCATTACACAGGTAGAGTCAACTCTGCAATACAGAGCAGGTTCTCAAACTGCTACAGGCCTATATCTATCCTACCCTGCCTTTCTAAGGTCTTCGAAAGCCAAGTCAACAAACAGATTACCGACCATTTCGAATCTCACCATTCCTTCTCTGCTATGCAATCTGGTTTCAGAGGTGGTCATGGGTGCACCTCAGCCACGCTCAAGGTCCTAAACGATATCTTAACCGCCATTGATAAGAAACATTACTGTGCAGCCGTATTCATTGATCTGGCCAAGGCTTTCGACTTTGTTAATCACCACATCCTCATCGGCAGACTCGACAGCCTTGGTTTCTCAAATGATTGCCTCGCCTGGTTCACCAACTACTTCTCTGATAGAGTTCAGTGTGTCAAATCGGAGGGTCTGCTGTCCGGACCTCTGGCAGTCTCTATCGGGGTGCCACAGGGTTCAATTCTTGGACCGACTCTCTTCTCTGTATACATCAATGATGTCGCTCTTGCTGCTGGTGAGTCTCTGATCCACCTCTACGCAGACAACACCATTCTGTATACTTCTGGCCCTTCTTTGGACACTGTGTTAACAACCTTCCAGGCAAGCTTCAATGCCATACAACTCTCCTTCCGTGGCCTCCAATTACTCTTAAATACAAGTAAAACTAAATGCACGCACTTCAACCGATCACTGCCTGCACCTGCCCGCCTGTCCAACATCACTACTCTGGACGGCTCTCACTTAGAATACGTGGACAACTACAAATACCTAGGTGTCTGGTTAGACTGTAAACTCTCCTTCTAGACCCACATCAAACATCTCCAATCCAAAGTTAAATCTAGAATTGGCTTCCTATTTCGCAACAAAGCATCCTTCACTCATGCTGCCAAACATACCCTTGTAAAACTGACCATCCTACCAATCCTCGACTTTGGCGATGTCATTTACAAAATAGCCTCCAATACCCTACTCAACAAATTGGATGCAGTCTATCACAGTGCAATCCGTTTTGTCACCAAAGCCCCATATACTACCCATCATTGCGATCTGTACGCTCTCGTTGGCTGGCCCTCGCTTCATACTCGTCGCCAAACCCACTGGCTCCATGTCATCTACAAGACCCTGCTAGGTAAAGTCCCCCCTTATCTCAGCTCGCTGGTCACCATAGCATCACCCCACCTGTAGCACTCGCTCCAGCAGGTATATCTCTCTGGTCACCCCCAAAACCAATTCTTTCTTTGGCCGCCTCTTCTTCCAGTTCTCTGCTGCCAATGACTGGAACGAACTACAAAAATCTCTGAAACTGGAAACACCATTATCTCCCTCACTAGCTTTAAGCACCAACTGTCAGAGCAGCTCACAGATTACTGCACCTGTACATAGCCCACCTATAATTTTGCCCAAACAACTACCTCTTTCCCTACAGTATTTATTTAATTTATTTTGCTCCTTTGCACCCCATTATTTATATTTCTACTTTGCACATTCTTCCACTACAAATATACCATTCCAGTGTTTTACTTGCTATATTGTATTTACTTTGCCACCATGGCCTTTTTTTGCCTTTACCTCCCTTATCTCACCTCATTTGCTCACATCATATATAGACTTATTTATACTGCATTATTGACTGTATGTTTGTTTTACTCCATGTGTAACTCTGTGTCGTTGTATGTGTCGAACTGCTTTGCTTTATCTTGGCCAGGTCGCAATTGTAAATGAGAACTTGTTCTCAACTTGCCTACCTGGTTAAATAAAGTTGAAAAAAAAAAATAATAAAAAATTCAGTGAAGGAATGAAGACCACAAACTTGGATGTGTCCTTTGTCTGAGTAATTCTGCATTCTTTCACAATGTTTGCCAGCAAGCTGGAGTAAAATGTTGTTTTTTTTAAATTCATGGACAACTAAACTTTCTAATTGTCTCCCTAATAATCCTAAAGTCAATTATGCTGCCATGGTTTCCGCTTTTTATTTTAAATACAGCTTCTTAGACTTGTGGGACTTCGCGGTGGTCTTTGTAGTCTGTTGGGCATTCCAAGTAAATTCCCCAAAATTCCTGCGAAATCCAACAACGCCAGCTGACAGTCTCTGGACTCTAGATGACACATTTCATTCACTGTGAATTCATGGTCATTTCACGGTGAAACCATTCTAAACTCCCCACCTTGAGTCCAACATCAGAGAATATTACAACACCTGATAACTAGAGCTCTGTGTAGAAGAACCCTTGAGCAGATGAAGGCGCAGAGAGCCTCAAATACCTGGCTCTCCATTAAGCTCTTAGTGCCCTAAGAGCCTGGTGACATTTCAGCATAGGGAGGGATAAGCAGACAAATAAAACATGGTCCTACAGGCTCCTTTTCTATCTCCTTCTCTTCATCTCTCTCTCCTTCTCTCGGATCATGGTGTTTTGGGAGAGAGGGAAACAAGGGTTTGGGGCGTTTGACAGTGCATGTTAATCACTTTAAGGTTTTCCTGTGACATAGGCTACAGTAGGAAACACTATGAAGGATACAGTATGTACCATGTAGTGGCTTTGACCTGGACCATAATGGACAACTAAAACTAGGTCCGGGTCCTGCATGATCACAGTTACACAGGCCTGAGCTTCACAGTGAACTGATCTGCACAGATAGAACAGATAATGAGAGAAACTGACCTTTTCATTTGCCAGGACACATCTCACAGAGACATCTTCCACTCAGCACACACATCACATCCATGCTATCACATGGGATCCTACACTAGTTATTCTACACACACATTTAGCAATGTAAGTAGATAATTACTGTGCAGGCCTTTGAGTTTTGAGCCAGCTCCTCCCTATTTTGAGTAATCAAATAATGTCTATCACTAGCTAGGTTTCCATCCATTTGGCGACAGATTTTCATGCAAATATTCTCAAATCTGCATAAAGACAGGGCGTGATGACATTGTGCACACAAATGTATTTTTCGCTAAAGTATTCATATACTCGAAAGTTTCATGCGTTTCCATGGCATTTTCAACTACCGATAGTTGTGCGTGTGCGCTCTAGACAACAGCTCACAGATACAGTGCTGGTAGGCTGTGTGGATAGGCTAGTCTACATCAAATCAAATTTATTTAGAAAGTTCTTATACAGAAACACAGCCTAAAACCCCAAACAGCAAGCAACGCAGATGTAGAAGCATGGTGGCTAGGAAAACATCCCTAGAAAGGCAGGAACATAGGAAGAAACCTAGAGAGGAAGCAGGCTCTTCTGGCTGTGCCGGGTGGAGAATATAGTGAGTGAGTTGCAGGCAGAACAGTTGAAACTGGATCAACAGCACAACCAGGTGGACTGGGGATAGGGAAAGCCAGGAGTAATCAGGACAGGTAGTCCTGAGGCATGGTCCTAGGGCTCAGGTACTCCGCGAGGGGAGAGCGAGAGCGAGAAAGAGAGATGGGAAAATTAGAGGGAGCATACTTAAGATCACACAGGACACCAGATAAGACAGAAGAATTTCAACAGATAGGACAGACTGACCCTAGGCCCACGGCACATAAGAGTATTGCAGCATAGAGCCAACCAGGCAGGATATAACCCCACCCACTTTGCCAAGGCACAGCCCCCACACCACTAGACGGATATCAACAGACCACCAACTTACTACACTGAGGCAAGGCTGAGTACAGCCCACTACAATCTCCTCCACCGCCCAAGCCCGAGGGAGCGCAAATCACGTCAGTGCCTCAACCCACTCAAGTCAAGTATAGCGGAAAAAGCCTGGCACGACGTGACGCACCCCTCCTAGGAACGGCACGGAAGAGCACTAGTAAGCCAGTGACTGAGCTCCCGTAATAGGTTAAGAGGCAGAGAATCCCAGTGCAGAGAGGCGAACCAGGCAGAGACAGCAAGGGCAGTTCGTCACTCCACTGCACCCCTGAAACAGACTACACTCAATCATAGGACCTACTGAAGCGATGAGTCTTCTGTAGAGACTTAAAGTTTGAGACTGAGTCTGCATCTCTCACGGCGTAGGCAGACCGTTCCATAAAAATTGAGCTTTATAGGAGATGGCAGTGCCTCCAGCTGTTTTCTTATAAATTCTAGGGACAATAAAGTGGCCTGCGTCGTGTGACCATAGCGTACGTGTAGGTACCGTATGTAAGGCAGGACCAAATCGAAAAGATGGTAGGAGCAAGTCCATGTAATGCTTTGTAGATTAACAGTAAAACCTTGAAATCAGCCATAGCCTTAACAGGAAGCCAGAAAGGCTAGCACTGAAGTAATATTAAACATTTTTGGGATTCTAGTCAAGATTCTAGCAGCCGCATTTAGCACTAACTGAAGTTTATTTAGTGCTTTATCCAGATAGTCGGAGAGTATTGCATTGCAGTAGTCTAATCAATAAGTGACAAAAGCATGGATTAGCTTTTCTGCATGATTTTTCTACAAAATGTTTCAGATTTTTATGAAGATGGACAAAAGCTTCCCTTGAAACATTCTTGATACAGTGCCTTCAGAAAGACCCCTTGACATTTTCCGAATTGTGTTATGTTGCAGCCTTACTCTAAAATGAGTTGAATAAAAAAAAATCCTCAGCAATCTACACACAGGTTTTCATAAATATTTTCTGATTTATCAACAGAAATACCTTATTTACATAAGTATTCAGCTCCTTTGCTATGAGACTCGAAATTGAGCTCAGGTGCATCCTGTTTCCATTGATCATCGAGATGTTTCTACAACTTGATTGGAGTCCACCTGTGGTAAATTCAATTGATTGGACATTATTTGGAAAGGCACACACCTGTCTATATAAGGTCCCAGTTGACAGTGCATGTCAGAGCAAAAACCAAGCCATTAGGTCAAAGTAAATATTCGTAGAACTCAGAGACAAGATTGTGTCGAGGCACAAATCTGGGGAAGGGTACCAAATTCTGCAGCATTGAAGGTCCTCAAGAACACAGCATCCTCCATCATTCTTAAATGTAAGATGTTTGGAACAGTCCCGGCCAAACTGAGCAATCTGTGGAGATGGGAGAACCTTCCAGAAGTACAACCATCTCTGTATCACTCCACCAATCAGGCCTTTATGGTAGAGTGGCGAGACAAAAGCCACTGCTCAGTAAAAGGCACATGACAGTCCACTTGGAGTTTGCCAAAAGGCACATGAAAGCAAGATTGAACTCTGTGGCCTGAATGCCAAGCATCATATCTGGAGGAAACCTGGCACCATCCCTACGGTGAAGCATGGTGATGGGGATGTTTTTCATCTGCAGGGACTGGGAGACTAGTTAGGATCAAGGGAAAGATGAACGTAGTAAAGTACAGAGAGATCCTTGATGAAAACCTGCTCAGGAGCACTCAGGACCTCAGACTGGGGAAAAGGTTCACCTTCCAACAGGACAACACCCTAAGCACACAGCCAAGACAATACAGAAGTGGCTTCAGAACAAGTCTCTGAATGTCCTTGAGTGACCCAGCCAGAGCCCGGACTTGAACCCGATCGAACATCTCTGGAGAGACCTGAAAATAGCTGTGCAGCAACCCTCCCCATCCAATGTGACAGAGCTTGAGAGGATCGGCAGAGAAAAATGGGAGAAACTCCCCAAATACAGGTGTGTCAAGCTTGTTGCGTCATACCCAAGAAGGCTCAAGGCAGTAATCGCTGTCCTTCACTGTTTTACTTGAGACGACTGTACAACCATCAAGGCTAATTAATTGTCAGATCAAACAGCAGATCTCTTTGTTTCTTGAGACCTAGAACTAGCATCTCTGTTTTGTCCGAGTTAAAACATTTGTCACCATCCACTTCCTTATGTCTGAAACACAGGCTTCCAGGGTAAGCAATTTTGGGGCTTCACCATGTTTCATCGAAATGTACAGCTGTGTGCCGTCCGCATAGCAGTGAAATTAACATTGTGTTTCCGAATGACATCACCAAAGGTAGAATATATAGTGAAAACAACATAGTGAAAACAATAGTGGTCCTAAAATGGAACCTTAAGGAACAACAAAACGTACCATTGATGTGTCATAGGATGAGAATATGATGAGATTATGGATAACAGTGAAAATATTTGTATTTGTCAAACGGCAGTCAAGCATCGATCATCATGTCACCAAAATAAGACCATCAATATTTATTGGAAAGGTGCATCAAGATCATAGAGCAATTAAACTGCACGGTTTCCCGAGTCCTATTGGGAGGACCACACACCACATCATCGTGTGACTCCACGTTTACTTCGATATGATGATTATTATATCAATATTTGTGCAAAATGGCATTTCCACTGTTATTTCTCGCATAATACATTTTACAGACACTATAAGATCCCACTATGTCCAACGATCAAATTATCTGTCAGCATTCATAAAATTGTACCGAAACTTCCTGTTTCTATCACAGCTGTCGTGATTTTGTTTATACGGTATGTCTTTACTCTCATAAAACTGTGGACAGAGACGTGGTTACTGGCTAGCTTTCCATCCAATTGCCGACAGATTTTTATGCAAATATTCAAAAAATGCCCCACCAGAGATGTATTCACATCAAATTGACTAGTTGCGGATAAAAGTGATGAAATAGTGCACGCAAAAAAATACTTTTGCAGTTAAATTCCCAATGAACTAATAACAAATACAAGTTAAATGGGTTTCCATCGCATCTCGAGACGTAGAGGGAGGACCACATAACATGTCATCGCGTGACTCCAAGTTTACTTCGCTATGATGGTTATTATATCAATATTTGCGCCATTTCTTGCATAATTAATTATATAAACACGTAAAGATCCCACCTTGTCTAGCGTATTTTGTTTGTCGACAATTGGAACATTTACCCGCAAATTTGCTGTTTCCATCAGGCCTGTAGTGAAAATGTTTTTCCGACATGTACTCTTTACTCGCATAAAAAGGTTGTATGAAAACCTGGTTACTGTTTATCTTTTCACTTCTGCACTTTACGTGCATTATATTGTGACTTACAGTATTGGTTTGCTACAGAGCTATTTAAGTCTCCTTACTGAGACATTCCAATAAGTATGTCTATCTGTCCTCCTAATTTCAACATCCCCATCATACACTGCTGTGTAGCAAGTAGCCAATCAAGAGTGTCTGTGACATTTCTACACACGTGACATCAGTGATTACAACAGGTCCCACACTGTCAACCTCCTGTCATAACTTTAGCCTGAGGTCACATCCTGGCACTAGAAGCCTGACGCCATTCACATCTACACGCCATTGACCTTGTTAAGTCGATTAAAAGTTACAGCACACTGTTGAAGGCTAGGATTGGAGCCTGCAAATGGACCTCGGTGACTGTTGAAGGTCCTCCAAGTATTAGTGGGATTAGATGGAAAGCATGGTTGAACATAGCTACGAAGCATGGACCGTGGCCATATTCAACATAGTTGTGGGCCTTATAGAGAACAGTGGGCTCCTTTAAACTTCTGCTTGATGCTCATCTGAGGGAACTTCCATTCATCTGATCTTACATTGACGCTGAACCGAACTACATGAATATTGAATTTTCTCTTTCAACTTCTCTTTCTAAAACAACAGAGTTGATGATGAAACACATTCTGATGCCACATTCATGGTAGAGTTTTAAAATCGCGCCATAAATGATGCATCAGGATTGCATGCATAATCTGAACTATTAATATCAAATGAAAACGGGTCAGTATGAATCAGTCAGTCGTTGTTATGACAACACACAGGTCAAAGGAAGGGCAACCATAGCTTACTTGACATTTTAATCTATGCGTGTGAGTGCATATCTGCTAGATTGTGTTTATCATGTGTTTACATTACAGTCTCTACTTGTGGTATATGTGATGCTACAGAGGATTCAGTGTGTTGCTCCCACGGCCTTATTACCCCTGTGGGCAGATTGTAATGGCCTCTGGCCCTCTTCATGGCCCAGTGTTTATGGGAATGAGGGTGTTTGCTTAATTGCCTGCCTGCACCCTTCTCATCTTATTTCACACCCACTGCACTCACTAGCTGTAGTTCCAGCTGTAACCCCACCTCGTGAATACACTTCAAGCTCCATGTTTGCCCACACCATCCTGCCTCACTGCTCTGTTGGAGATGTTTTCAGGCAAACTTCCCCTGGAATCTCCCTTGCAGCTCCATGTTACTGCCCCTGTCCCGGTCTGGAGGTCCTGTATAGAGAAGGACCGTACCAGGAGGCACCAGGGCCTGCAGCCCACTCAGCCAGCCTCAGCCCATCTGCCCACCCAGTGTGAACACGTTAGTAGGTGGCCTGGTTCATTAGACCACGGTTTTCACTGGCATGAGGTGGAACATGGTTTAGCATTTGAATGGTTTACAGGCCAGCCAGTAACAAGGCCAGCCATTAAACAAAACAAGCTAGAATAGTGAAAGTGGGCAGTCAGATCACAGACGTCCAGCAGAGTAGTATGTCTGATCTGTACAGCAGACAAGTGGTGAATTCCAGGTCACTATTAGTTTCAGGTCCTACCCTCTGGCTCCTGGTTTAGATTCCCCATTGTTAAGACTAACAGGTACAACAGTGGAGGCTCCTCCTCAGAGGAAGGGGAGAAACATCCTCCTAAGTGAGTTTCATAAAAATAGTGAAACATTTTTAAAAAGTTGTCATTTTTAGATAAAACTATACTAAATATATTCACGTCACCAAATCATCTATTAAAACGCACTGTTTTGTAATGAAGGTCTGCAGTAGTTTCAATAGCATTCTGTAGGGTAGCGCCATGGTGTAGCCGGAGCACAGCTAGTTTCCCTCCTTCAACACAAAACCTAGGAGGCTCGTGGTTCTCACCCCTTTCCATAGATGTACACAGAAATGATGACAACTTCCGGAGGACATCCTCCAAACTATCAGAGCTCTTGCAGCATGAACTGACATGTTGTCCACCCAATCAAAGGATCAGAGAATTAATCTAGCACTGAAAGCATAAGCTACAGCTAGCTAGCACTGCAGTGCATAAAATGTGGTGAGTAGCTGGCTCAAAGAGAAGACAATAGTTGAACAGTTTTGAACAAAATGATTGATTAAAAATTAAGGATAAGCAAGAGAGAGAAAGAGAGTGAGCTAGCTATATTTCATATTTTATTCACTTTCAGTTTCTTTCCAAATGAATGCAGCTACCTATTTTAGCCTACTCAAACACCTGGCTCAAACAGAGATGGATGCTATGTTAGCTAGCTAGCTATGGTTATCCAACACCAGAACTCTTCCAAGTCAAGGTAAGCTTTTGGTTTTATACATTTATTGCCACTGGGGCCCGCCGGTGTAAATGCTAAACTGTTTGCTAACTATACATTGTACTGCATGATTGTAGTGGGTTTACTAATGCGTTAGCTACTAGAACTATGTTGACTTGATGTTAGCTAATATGGTGACAACGATGTAGGCTGTGTGTAGCAGTTAGTGGTTATGATATGAAGGTTTGGCTTGGAACTGTTTTTTGGCAAATGGAAAAGGTGAGAGGAGGAGAGCACATAGATGCGAGAAGGAATTATCCAACGATCAAAGGGATCGTGCTGTTTACATGTGGCTGCTATGAAAGTGAACTGTGTTTGCATGTTATCAGGGGTGTATTCATTCTGCCGATTCTGTTGAAAAACGTTTCTTAAATGGAAGCAAATTGAACGAATGTGAATACCTGAATGTGTCCAATACAAACTCTAATTTGCAACTAATAATTACACCCTAGATCAACTAGATGCAGGCAAGATTGTGCAAGCAGGTATTGAATGTGTCAATGTCTGTCACCTTAATTACTCAAATTTCTCTCAACCTGTACAGTTAAAATTGTCACGCCCTGATCTGTTTCACCTGTCCTTATGCTTGTCTCCACCCCCTCCAGGTGTTGCCCATATTACCCACTTATCCCCTGGGTATTTACACCTGTGTTTTCTGTCTGTCTGTGCCAGTTTGTCTTGTTTGTTCAAGTCAACCAGTGTTTTGTCTCAGCTTCTATTTTTCTCCAGTCTCTCTTTTTCCTCATCCACCTGGTTTTGACCCTTGCCTGTCCTGACCCCATACCCGCCTGCCTGACCACGCTGCCTGTCCCTGAGCCTGCCTGCCGTCCTGTACCTTGGCCCCACTACTCTGGATATTCGACCCCTGCCTGCCTTGACCTATCGTTTGCCTGCCCCTGTTGGTTTAATAAACATCGTTACTTCAACACAGTCTGCACTTGGGTCTTACCTTGATTCCTGATAACACTACCGTTCAAAGGTTTGGACTCCGGGATGCTGGCCTTCTAGGCAGATTTCCTCTGTGTTCTTTTGCCAATCTTAATATTTTATTTTTATTGACAACTCTGCCTAGAAAACCAGCATCCCGGAGTCGCCTCTTCACTGTTGACGTTGAGACTGGTGTTTTGCGGGTACTATTTAATGAAGCTGCCAGTTGAGGACTTGAGATGCGCCTGTTTCTCAAACTAGACACTCTAATGTACTTGTCCTCTTGCTCAGTTGTGCACCGGGGTCTCCCACTCCTCTTTATATTCTGGTTAGAGCCAGTTTGCACTGTTCTGTGAAGGGAGTAGTACACATCGTTGTACGAGATCTTTAGTTTCTTGGCAATTTCTCACATGGAATAGCCATTTCTTAGAACAAGAATAGACTGATGAGTTTCAGAAGAAAGGTCTTTGTTTCTAGCCATTTTGAGCCTGTAATCGAACCCACAAATGCTGATGCTCCAGATACTCAACTAGTCTAAAGAAGGACAGTTCTATTGCTTCTTTAATCAGGACAACAGTTTTCAGCTGTGTTAACATAATTGCAAAGGGGTTTTCTAATGATCAATTAGCCTTTTAAAATGATAAACTTGGATTAGCTAACACAACGTGCCATTGGAACACAGGAGTGATGGTTGCTGATAATGGGCCTCTGTACGCCTATTCCATAAAAAATCTGCCATTTCCAGCTACAATAGTCATTTACAACATTAACCATGTCTACACAGTATTTCTTATCAATTTGATGTTATTTTAATGGACAAAAAATGTACTTTTATTTCAAAAAGAAGGACATTTCTAAGTGACCCCAAACTTTTGAACAGTAGTGTCCGTTGTAAACTTTCATTCATAGGCTAGGTTGTAGCAACCTCATGATGGGTATAGGGAACGTTTGAATATCATGTAGTAGGCTAAACCTAGTGAT
Organism: Oncorhynchus clarkii lewisi; assembly: GCF_045791955.1. NCBI lineage: Eukaryota > Metazoa > Chordata > Actinopteri > Salmoniformes > Salmonidae > Oncorhynchus > Oncorhynchus clarkii. The sequence goes on along the minus strand of NC_092175.1, from coordinate 27,789,385 downwards.
GTTACATTGAGCTGAGTGAATGGAATATGAATGACAGTCATCCAATATGCTGTAATAGAAATAAGGCCATGCTAATTTAAAAAAAATAGCGTCCTCCCTCATCTTACTGACCGCCACTGAGGTACAAGCACTCCTTCACCCCTATAGCCATTTCCCTTTTCAATACAGGGAAGGATAGGGATGAGGATGTTGAGGAAGACAATGGTAATATGTTGTTGATGAGGATGATGAAGGTGATGTTGACAATGCTTTTTTGTTTTTGTCAGCACATTGTTGATATGTTGTTGGCGAAATGATCTAAGAATGCACAGAGCATTTACTTTCGGCTCCTGAGTGGCGCAGTGTTATAAGGTACTGCATCTCAGTGCAAGACTCGTCACTACAGTCGTCACTTCAAATCCAGGCTGTATCACATCCTGCAGTGATTGGGAGTGCCATAGGGTGGTGCACAATTGGCCCAGTGTCGTCCGGGTTTGGCTGGGGTAGCCTGTCATTGTAAATAAGAATTTGTTCTTAACTGACTTGCCTAGTAAATAATAATTAAGCAGCTTTGGCTTGTTTACAGTTGTATGATGATCACTAGTGTGCCTGCTGTATAAATGTGTATTGATGGCTGTCAGCCCTATGACTTGATGGGCCAGCTCATTGTATTCACTGTCACTGTGATCCATTTGATGTGATCACTGTTTTTTATGCTCCTTTGCTGCAAAACCAATTGCTCTCTGTGACAACAAAAATTTAAACTTGAAAAGCATTTTATACACAGTTCTTAGGGTTTCACACCATAGTTAATTACATGCCAATAAATCAAATCAAATAGTATTTGTCACATGCGCCGAATACAACAATGAAATGTTTACTTACAAGCCCTTAACCAAGAACGCAGTTTTAAGAAAATATAGTTCCGAAAATGTTTCCTAAATAGACTAAAGTAAAATAAATAAAAATTAACACAAAATAACAATAATGAGGCTATATACAGGGGTTACCGGTACCTAGTCAATGTGCGGGGAACAGGTTAGTCAAGGTAATTTGTACATGTAGGTAGGGGTAAAGTGACTATGCATAGATAATAAACAGCGAGCAGCAGCAGTGTAAAAACGACTGTACACACACCGTAATTGAGTGCAATCGGAGCTGGGAAGACTCTGTTGGTTAACACATCATTTTCAGGTCTAGAAAGGTGTATAAATGTGAACTCTGTGGCGTCAGTCCCATAAAACAGCCGTTTGGTGAAATGCTACTAGCGTGCCCTTCCTGGAGCCTTCACCCAGACCTGATAAGTGAGTGCTGCTTTATCTGAAGTATTTTGTGAGTGTTGTGTGAAGCTTTATCTGTGTTATTTAATGAGTTAAGGACTGAGATATAGCACCCACAATCCTACCTCATGACTCAGTCCCCATCAGACGATGCCCTTAACATAGACCAACCATGACACAACCGGAGCTCAGACACAACAACGGCATTCCACTCTAAGGTTGGTTTCTTACAACTGAGGTTGAGGCCACTGAGGTCAGAAAGTTGACATTTTCTAAACGTTGTGGAGTGGAGCTGCGTTTGTCTTACTCTCAGTTGTATCAGCCTGTGAGAGGTAGACACGCACACTGAGGCCCCGGACTCTAACCACACATGAAAAGGCTCATCAAACCCAAATCACATGGTTGATTAGAGATGAGCAGACTACAAATACCCCTTCTCTTTGTTTGGCGGATGAGTGCAAGAAGAAAGTCGGAGAGTCCCGAGGAGAGAGAGAACTCCCTAGACCCTTCTCGCCTCCCTCAACTCCCTTCTCCCCCTCCTTCTTTCACTTTGCCTTCTTCATTCCTGTCTCCCTCACACATACCAGCACACAAGGGAACATCTAGGTTTCCATTCTTTGTAATATTTTTATTAAAAAGTTTCATAAGAGAGAAGAAGTGTGTGTATTTGAAGCAGAAAGATGGAGATATTGAATATCCAAAGTCAGAGACAAAGAAAGAGACAGGGCTAGAGAGCGAGTTGGTTTCAATTAGGTGGATTTTGAAAGGGAAATCTGTCTGGTTTGTTAAAACAGCTACATGTCATTTGCCAGATTAGTTTGTTTATGTTTTTTCTTATTGCTGACATGGCTCTTGGACCTTGTTCTCCATTCAATGGTCCCCCAATTACCCATAACGCTCTGCGAGGCATACAGAAAATATTATTTATCCCACTTAACCTTTACGAAAGAGAGGGAGGTGCAGGCAGAGACGGAGAGAGAAGGCAGGGATAGAGAAAAACAGGGACTTATGAGGGAGAGAGATGGGAGGGAAAATGAGCGAAAAGGTTTGGAAGAGAATTCAGATCAAACAAGCACAAAAAACAAGGTTAAAGCCAAGCATGTGTTTTTACTATAGTGATGCACTGTTTTGAGAATTAATTTCATATTGGAGGGAACATCGTCAGACACCCCCCCACCACCTCACAGTGAAACCATCATCAGTGCAATCTTAAGACTGAAATTACTCCATTCTCCACAGCACGCTCTCATGCTCTGCCAAGGCTTTGAAGGCCTGCCAGGGAAGCACCTTTGAAACAGAAAATTAAAAATGAGAAGGACGGTGAAAGGGGATTTGAAAATAATACTGGCAGGTAGCTACGAGGGTGTGTAAAATGAAGAAAGCAAATGTTAGTGTGTGGAGGTAAGCCATACCCGTACAAAACATGTGAAAGGGAGAAAAGTCCTTTATGTCATGCACCCTTTAACTGATTCCTGTCCATATCCTTAGGCAAGATTTAATGAAACCATTGGATTACTGAAGAGATTTCAGCAGATTAGTCTTCTGCCAAGAATCCCAATCAACACTCCAAATGCAGCTTCCACCACTAGTCCCTTTTCTGACTGGTAACATTCTCACTGGTCATGTGTTAATAATAAATCAGTTCCAGATAGCTCTGTCGCTGTCCCTGATCTCAGGTACCAACAGTGGTAACATTCCCCACAAATTTGCTCACATTTCAACGGAACGCGATGAAGGACGAGATAGGTTGGTTGATAGGGAAAAAAGAGGATACATGGAGAGATCGAGCTACTGAGTAAGTGATGAAAGGGTGAATCCACTAATGAAGAGATGACAGAGGGAAGGAGAGAGAGGAGAGCGAAAGAGAGAGAGTAATCCCCTCACAGACTGCTTTGTTGTCTGACTGACAGTGGAGCACTCCACAAGAGGGCTGGGTGTGTGTTGTGTTGTGTAGGATTATCCTCCCTTACTCGCACACCCCTAATCCGAGGTCAAGTGGTACAGCCCAATTGGTGCTTTTTCCAAAGTCACTTTCACAAGACTATGGAAAACTTTAGTCTTGTCTCACAAGCAGCATTTCACTGCAAGTTTGCCCATATACAGACAGCACTTTCCATTGCCCCTCTTCATTTGACACTGTTTAATCTCCCCAATCTAAACTATTTATCTGTTAAATATTTAGACTGGAAAACACACAGGCAGGCACGCACGCACGCACGCACGCACGCACGCACACACACACACACACACACACACACACACACAGCTGTCAGAGAGGGAGGTGTCACCAAACCTGGCCCCAGGATAAAGTGACTAATGGGACAGTTGAAATCAGTGAGGGACACACTTTTGGGGGGTTCTTGCATTGGAATTATATACCATAATAAACATAAAGTTAAAATGCTGAGTGTTTTGGAAGTGACAAGTTGGTGCGAAATCTGCAACCCATCTCCACTGCACTGTGTCAGCTCAATGGACAGCGCCCTACACCCTAAAGCAAGGCCATTTTGGTAATGATTATAGGCTACAAGATAGATAGGGTAATTCCCCTATTACAAACTGCCTATGTGTAACCGATGTGAAATGGCTAGCTAGTTAGTGGTGGCGCGCGCTAATAGCGTTTCAATCAGTGATGTCACTCGCTTTGAGACCTTGAAGTAGTGGTTCCCCTTGCTCTGCCAGGGCCGCGGCTTTTGTGGAGCGATGGGTAATGATGCTTCATAGGTGTCAGTTGGGATGTGTTCAGAGGGTCCGTGGTTCGAGCCCAGGTTGGGGCGAGGAGAGGGACGGAAGCTATACTGTTACATATGTGAATGCAGCCGAATACAACTTCTTTTTCTTTCCACAGTGCAGTGCATTTCAAAAGCTCCTTGCTTCATGCGTTTCTAGCGACTCCTTCGCTTCTATCAATAGCATGCTTCCAGTTAGAATACCCAGCTTGGGTGAAGGCCTCGTCTGTGTTAGCACTGGACCCAACACAGAACTTTCCACATGGGAACTAAAATGCAGCATCTGCAGTAACTGAGTATTCCAGCCACTCTCTTCCTATAAACTGGTTGCTATTAAATTAACTTTTTAGACAGAAAACTTGTGACTACAAACCTGGGCTGGCTCCTCTGTTCCAAGATTGTCAAGGATAGTCGGGGTGGATTGGGCTGTTGAGCCATTATCCTGGCGGCGCATCGAGGCAGTGGCATATTAGCTGGTTAGCGCTAATAACACTAACACCTTTTACAGCTAACTAAACTTTGTAGTGGTGGGGTGTGAGTGAAGCAGCTTTAACTGCAGGCTAAACTTAACTTGACCCCATCCTTATAAATCCAAATCCAATATTACAGGCGGCGGCATATATCTCGTTATTCACGTAGCCTACAACGTTATTCAAGTAGCCTACAACGTTATTCACATAGCCTTTAACGTTATTCATGTAGCCTACAGTGCTATTCACATAGCCTACAACGCTATTCATGTAGCCTACCAGTCCGACCACAGATAAGCAGCGTTTTCCTGCGCTTGTTATGGAAAAACAAAGGAGATACGTAACCACCCAGTGGCTTTCCATAGTCCCCAACACACAAACACACACTCCGCCGTGCGCTCTGTCTATAGTGCTGATACGGCGCAGTGGAGATATTGTCATTCAATCATTTTCATTTGGCTATTTTTATATAGAGACATAAAACTTAAACTGAGGTGGCACAAGTGGAGCCAGGCCCGGGTGTCACAGGAGTATAGGACAGGGTGGATTGTTCCTCACCACTGGATGTGTAAACAATGGATTCAAATCCAATTCCAAAGTTGAACTGCCGCGAGATGGTGCACACGAGCAAGATGAAACATCATATTGCATGAGCAAACACTGAGTGACTGTGAGTCGTCGCCGGAAGTTCTGGACTGGGGACCGTCGCCGGAAGCTCTGGACTGGGGACCGTCGCCGGAAGCCTGGTGAGTAGAGCCGGCACAGGTGGCACCGGACTGGTGATACTCACTTCAGGGCAAGTGTGAGGAGGAGACACAGGACGTACTGGACTGGGAAGGCACACTGGAGTCCTAGTGCGTGGAGCCGGCACAGGTGGTAGCAGGCACATGATGTACCGGACTGGGGAGATGTACTGGAGACCTGGTGCGTGGAGCCGGCACAACTGGTACCGAACAGATGACAACCACCGCACGGTGAATGGTGGGGAGCTAGCACAGGACGTACTGGGCTGTGGAGGCGCACTGGAGACTTGGTGTGTAGAGCTGGCACAGATGGTGCCAGGCTGAGAAGGCGCTCTTCAGCGCGCCTGCGCTGCAGCATACTCCTTGACAAAACCTCTTTCCGGTATCTCTCATTACCTTCCTCTATCGACTCCCACACAGGCTCTGGCCCTCTCCGCTGCTCGACCGCTAGCTCCGGCACCCACCCCATGTGGCTCAGGTACAAAAGTATCTATATCCACAGTAAAATGAGTCCTAAATCGACAAAACCTGAAAGGCCGCTCAGCAAGGAAGAAGCCACTGCTCGAAAACTGCCATAAAAAAGCCACGGTTTGCAACTGCACATCGGGACAAAGATCGTATTTTTTGGAGAAATGTCCTCTGGTCTGATGAAACAAAAATAGAACTGTTTGGCCATAATGAGCATCGTTATGTTTGGAGGAAAAATGGGGAGGCTTGCAAGCTGAAGAACACCATCCCAACCGTGAAGCACGGGGGTGGCAGCATCTTGTTGTGGGGGTGCTTTGCTGAAGGAGGGACTGGTGCACTTCACAAAATAGATGAGGGAGGAAGGGAGGAAAACTATTATGAAGATATATTGAAGCAACATATCAAGACATCAGTCAGGAAGTTAAAGCTTGTCGCAAATGGGTCTTCCAAATGGACAATGACCCCAAGCATACTTCCAAAGTTGTAGCAAAATGGCAATGTCAGGGTATTGGAGTGGCCATCACAAAGCTCTGACCTCAATCCAATAGAAGATTTGTGGGCAGAACTGAAAAAGCGTGTGCGAGCAAGGAGGTCCAGAAACCTGACTCAGTTATACCAGTTCTGTCAGGCAGAATGGGCCAAAATTCACCCAACTTATTGTGGGAAGCTTGCGGAAGGCTACCCGAAACGTTTGTCCCAAGTTAAACAATTTAAAGGCATCGCTAGCAAATACTAATTGAGTACACATGTATTTAAACTTTTGACCCACTGGGAATGTGATGAAAGAAATAAAAGCTGAAATAAATCATTATTTCTACTATTATTCTGACATTTCACATTCTTAAAATAAAGTGATGATCCTAACTGACCTAAGACAAGGAATTTCTACTAGGATTAAATGTCAGGAATTGTGAAAAACTGAGTTTCAATGTATTTGGCTAAGGTGTATATAAACTTCAGACTTCAACTGTATACTGTATGTAAGGTCCCTGTGTCAAGCAGTGAATTTCAAACACAGATTAAAACAAAGACCAGGGGCGTTTTCCAATGCCTCGCAAAAAGGGGAACCTATTGGTAGATGGGTTTAAAAAAAATAGCAGACATTGAATATCCCTTTGAGCCTGGTGAAGTTATTAATTACACTTTGTATGGTGTATCAATACACCCAGTCACTACAAAGATACAGTCAACATTGGTCTCATGGTGACATCCCTGAGCAGTTTCTTTCCTCTCTGGCAACTGAGTTAGGAAAGGTGCTTTAAAACAGTTTCAGAGTTTAATGGCTGTGATAGGAAAAAACTAAGGATGGATCAACAACATTGTAGTTACTCCACGATACTACCCGAAATGTCAGAGTGAAAAGAAGCAAGCTTGTACAGAATAAAAGTATTACAAAACATGCATCCTGTTTGCAATAATGCACTAAAGTAAAACTGTAAAAAATGTGGGAAATAAATTAACTTTATGTCCAGAAATACAAAATGTTATGTTTGAGTACCACTCTTCATATTTTCAAGCATGGTGGTGGCTGCATCATGTTAAGGGTATTCTTGTCATCGGCAAGGACTAGGGAGTTTTTTTTAGGATACAAATAAATGGAATATAGCTAAGCACAGGCAAAATCCTAGAGGAAACCTGGTGCAGTCTGCTTTCCAACATACACTGGGTGACAAATTACCCTTCAGCAGGGAACAACAACCTAAAACACAAGACTAAATCTACACTGGAGTTGCTTACCAAGACGACGTTGAATGTTCCCGAGTGGCCTAGATACAGTTTGACTTAAATCGTCTTGAAAACCTATGGCAAGATTTGAAAATGGCTGTCTAGCAATGATCAACAACCAACTTGGCAGAGCATGAAGAATTCTAAAAATAATAAGATATTGTACAATCCAGGTGTGCAAAGCTCTTAAAGATTTACCCAGATAGAGTCACTGCTGTAATCGCTGCCAAAGGTGATTCTAACATGTTTTGACTCAGGGGTGTGAATGAGATATTTCTGTATTTAAAAAAAAACATCTTTCCACTTTGTCAGGTGGTATTGTGTGAAAATATATATTTAACTTAATATTAGGAAGTTGTTATTAATGTTTTGTACACTCAGTGTATATAGTATAAATCAAATCAAATTGTATTTGTCACATGTGCCAAATACAACAGTGAAATGCTTACTAACAAGCCCTTAACCAACAATGCAGTTTTAAGAAAAATAAGTGTTAAGTAAAAAATAGATAAGTAAAAAATGTAAAATATAAATAACAAATAATTAAAGAGCAGCAGTAAAATAACAGTAGCAAGGCTATATACAGGGGGTACCGGCACAGAGTCAATGTGTGGTGACACAGGTTAGTCGAGGTAATTGAGTACATGTGTAACGGATGTGAAACGGCTAGCTTAGTTAGCGGTGCGCGATAAATAGCGTTTCAATCGGTAACGTCACTTGCTCTTAGACCTTGAAGTAGTGGTTGCTCTGCAAGGGCCGCTGCTTTTGTGGAGCGATGCTTCGTGGGTGACTGTTGTTGACGTGTGCAGAGGGTCCCTGGTTCGCGCCCGGGTATGGGCGAGGGGACGGTCTAAAGTTATACTGTTACATATGTAGTTAGAGTTAAAGTGACTATGCACAGATAATAAACAGAGAGTAGCAGCAGTGTAAAAGACGGGGTGGGTGGGGGGACAATGCAAATTGTCTGGGTAGACATTTTATTAGCTGTTCAGGAGTCTTATGGCTTGGGGGTAGAAGCTGTTAAGAAGCCTTTTCGGCATAGACTTGGTACTCCGGTACCTCTTCCCGTGCGGTAGCAGAGAGAACAGTCTATGACTTGGGTAGCCGTGGCATTTTCCTGTAAAGATTAGAAGAAGAAAAAATTTAAAGAAAAAAACAGAATACAATTCCATGTACAGATAAATAGTTAAGCAGTTAGATTAAACAACTCCTTTGTAAGATAAATATATTAAAATGAAACGTATGCAAACAGGTGAATTAACACTCCTCAGTTAGCAGGCTCAAGCAAGCTAAAACCCACATGGTATCAAAAACTAACTAGCAGAAATTGTTAACAACTTAGAAATGATTTAAACACACTTTGCTGTAGGCTACTATTTACTAGTTAACAAAAAGTAATATATGTCGTATAAAATATATTCACCCCACCCAGTATTGTAATCAAAACTTACCAGAAAGCTTGTAGTCCTTGGCTCAGACAGTGTAGAAGTGTGGGCTCAAAAGCATCTCATTAGTGTGCAAGATCTTGAGAATCAGCTGTACATGTGATGGAAGAGTGCACTGGACATGTGGTGTTAGAATGCACTGTGCATGCAGAGGGTTGCAATTCCATTGAATTGGGGAGTTTATTCCACAAGACCTAGAATTGTCTTATGTGTATCCCACAAAAATGTTCACTGTTATAAGCTAAAGTTTTTGATGAATTTAAGCAAAATTCCCCAAATTCCCGGGCTTAACTTCCTGTGGAAAATGTCTGACCCTTTGCAACCCTAGTTTGGACCATGATAGTTTGTTGGTGATGTGGACACCAAGGAACTTGACGCTCCCAACCTGCTCCACTACAGCCCCGTCGATGAGAATGGGGGCATGCTCAGTCTTCCTTTTTCCGTAGTCCACAATCATCTCCTTTGTCTTGATCACATTGAGGGATAGGTTGTTATCCTGGCACCACACGGCCAGGTCTCTGACCTCCTCCATATAGGCTGTTTCATCGTTGTAGGTGATCAGGCCTACCACTGTTGTGTCGTCGGCAAACTTAATAATGCCGTTGGGAGTCGTGCCTGGCCATGCAGTCATGGGTGAACAGGTAGTACAGGAGGGGACAGAGCACGCACCCCTGAGGGGATCAGCGAGGCAGATGTGTTGTTACCTACCCTTACCACTTGGGGGCAGCCTGTCAGAAAGTCTAGGATCCAGTTGCAGAGGGAGGTGTTTAGTCCCAGGGTCCTTAGCTTAGTGATGAGCTTTGAGGGCACTACGGTGTTGAACGCTGAACTGTAGTCAATGAATAGCATTCTCACGTAGGTGTTATTTTAGGCTACAAAATAAACGTTCTAGTGACACTGACTCACCCAATGATGAAGATGAAGCATAGGCTACTCACCGGTGATGGCCAATGCGCTCTTGCCAATATCTCAAGATAAGCTACTTTGAAAAACAGTGCTGTTCAACCAAAATCGCTCAAAAGCGGTTGAGAATATTTTTTTAAACCTCTACAGACAGATTAGCATTCTTTTCAGCAGTAGGTATTTGCTTTCCAAACGGTAGGCCTGTAAAATTGGTTTCCCTTTTTCATAGGCCTACTGTAGATTAGATTGGTTGCAGACAAGGTTGTTTTTATTGATCTGTTTGTCAGTGTCAGTAGTAGCCTATAGGCCTATACTACCCTGTATTTTTTTGTCTTAAAAAATATTGTTCTAATGTCTCATATCAAGTGTAGTAGAATTGCATGAAATTTGTTTATGAAAACAAGAGAAGAAATGTATCTGATAAAGCCTAAGCCTACTATACGCCACGCATTGAACAGTAGTTTTTGTTATATTATTAGCCTAAATTATGACTATCTACTCATCACATTAGGATTAGTAGGCTATTTTACATACGTCTGCAAATGCAATGCTAGATGCACAGAATGCTTTATTATAAATGTGCATTTTTATGGTGAATATGTGCTTCCTCAAACTGTGAAATGGTGCTACCACAATAAACAGAATATAGAGACAGATGATAAACATAATATGAAGACATTATACACAGCATAGTCGGATGAATAGTGCAAAGTCCATGCGGATAAAAGGATCATTGTGAACCAGGTGGCCGGTTGGTGAGGGCCACAGCGCAGGGGGAAGAAATGGTTCAGGTGGTGGGAGATTTTGATCGTGATTGACCTGAACCGTTTGCCAGAGGGGGTGGAAGAGGTCAGCGATGATCTTTACTGCATGCTTCCATGCCTTGGAGTTATGCAGTACCGCGATGGAGAGCAGGTGGTAGCCAATGACCCTCTCAGCAGACCGGACAATCCATTGCAGTAATGGAAGAGGCGAGGATGGACTCAAAGGTCATTTAGAACTGAATCAGTACACACAGCATTCAAAAGGAGGACTGAGAACAAAACAATGCCATGCATTCACCAAACATTGAACTGAGGAAAACAGATTTGTTTTATAGTAATTGTCTGATTGCAAACTACCATTGTCTATCAATTACAGAATCTCAAATTAAGTTTTATTGAATCCAGTCAGTAATACAGGAGTCAAATCGCATCGGGAGTCTCATTAGATCAGATGTTATCAGCAAGCCAGGGCCATCTGTGAAAAGAGGACAAGAACAAAGATAAGTGCAAACAGATAATACATGTATCATTCAACATAAGATTCTACCTAAAACAATGACATGAGCTCTGTCCTCATCCATCCCTGCTCAACTCCTCACTTCCTCTCTACTCGCATCCTTCTGAAGAGCCATTGGAGGAGATCTGAGGCGAGGAACCCTTGGGTCGTCTCTTCCAATGGGGTTTTAGAACATTAGGAACACCTTCCTAATATTGAGTTGCCCCTCCTTTTGCCCTCAGAACAGCCTCAATTCGTCGAGACATGGACTCTACAAGGTGTCGAAGTGTTCCGCAGGGATGCTGGCTCATGTTTAATCCAATGCTTCCCACAGTTGACTGGATGTTTTTTGGGTGGTGGACAATTCTTGATACACACAGGAAGCTGTTGAGTGTGAAAAACCCAGCAGCGTTGCAGTTCTTACACTAAAATGGTGCACCTGGCACCTACTACCATACCCCATTAAAAAGCATTCAAATCTTTT